>NC_133666.1:431149562-431314548 GCF_037893015.1 Macrotis lagotis | reverse complement strand
ACCAGAGGAATATAATTTTAAAAAATGAAAACTATTTCATATGGTTTAGTATCACTTATCAAATCAAATGAGAATAGAACAGTACATACTTAATGACATAAATCTTGTAAGCTATTTTTCCAAAAGAAAAAGAAAAGAATTTGGGTGAGGGGAGCGCCCAAGTACTGCTTCCCGTGCTTTTTTTGTAAAAGACAAAAACTTCACTTTTGACTCACTTCCATCTATATCTGCTATTTTATCTGGTTCCAACTCCATAGAATCAGATGCCCCTTTTCTGAGTACCCCATTATGTCCCCCTATTTTACTGCCATTTGTATGTTATGTCCTCCACCCCATTAGATATTGTATTCCTTAAGGGCAATGATTGTATTCAATATAACAATTGTATCCCTCCACTTTTAGCAAGGTATCTGGTATACAGGAGACACTTAAAAAACATTTATTGGATTATTATTGGATGAGAATATCTATACAAGTGAGATTTAAGGTTTGAACTTTACGAATAAAAGCTAAATCAATTGAAACAAGGTTTGGAAACCTAGACTAATAATAGCTTGCATTTAGCTAGCACTTGACATTTTGGCAATCACTCTAAACATGATATTTCTTTGACTCCTCAGAACAATTTTGGGAGGTAGGAGCTTTTATTATTCCCATTTCATAATGATGGGATCTTTCCCATCTTGGATGAAAGAGTTTAACTGACTTGCCCAGGATCACACAGCTAGTATGCATCTAAGGTAGAATTTAACACTCTGGACCTCCTGATTGCATGTCATATATTCCATTCACTATTCCCTCTAGTCACAGGAGCCAACCAGGAGACTGAGGAAAAATAATCTTCAAAAGCCAGACACTTACTACATTACATTTATGTTGGAAGCTGTGCTCTCATACCCAGAGAACAAATGTCTGCCCCTTATCCACCTACATTAATTCCAAGTTTGTAGATCTCCTCTTCCATTCCTTCACCCCTATAATTACAGCACAAATTGGTTATGGAATTTCATCTTGGATGTTTTATCTGTTCTACCATAGAGTATATTTATAGCTAAAAACAAGTTAGTATCTCATTACAACTCTTTTAGTTGACAATACAATAGAGCAGAGGTTCTTAACCTATATCCCATGAACTTGCTTTACAAATATAGATGGATAGAAAAGTAGATAAACTGCATTTTAACATTATTGATAACCACTGTAATTCTATGTACACCTTTAGAAATATCATACACAAATAATTAACTACTGCTGCTTATAAGTGATAGGATATTTGAAATACATTTTAATATATAGAAATTAAGACTTCCATATTAACTCATTTACTGGAGTGGTTTTATATAAAAAGTCTTCTCTGAAATAGCATATTGCAGGGTAAAATTATTTGAAAGGAGCTTTCATGTAGTCTAATTTTACTTACATAGTATAAGAATATAATATAAAATTACTAAAAAAAAAATCACATCCCAGGAAAAAATAAAGTAAAATCTATACCCTTGAGCAATACAGAAAATTTTCAACATTATGCTTTGATTTCAATGCTTCTACATTGCCAAAAGTCAATAAGAATTTGTTTTCTACCATGTTTCAGGCTATATGCTAGCTTGAGGAACTCACAGTCTAAAAGGGGAGATGACACATGAACAATTATGCACAAACAAAATCAATATAACATCAGTTGGAGATAATTCCCAAAGAAAAGGCACTAACATGGGAGTGGGAGTTGAGAGGAAAGCCTTCTTGCAAATGATGAGATTTTAGCTGAAATTTGAAGCAAACCTGATGTCATGAACCATAGTGTTTATAATATATTTCAGTGTGTCAATAAGAAATGTGAATTATTTTTAATGACAAATGTGAAAATTATTTTAAATTTAGATTACAGGGATTTTTTTTTCCCTTAAAGGTGCTCCAAGTGACCAAAGCAGTGGCACATCTTCTCCCCTTTGTGACAGTGGTTTGCATCTCAACTACCATCCTACCAATACGGTAAGAAGTATGAGACATGAATAAAACATAAGAGGAAAAAATAAAAAGAACAACCAAAGGAAAATCCACTTTAATTGATAGCTAAGAATTTTCTCTAATCCTGAGTCATCAAGATTTAAGTCTTTGGTTGCTTCATTCTTCATGTATTTGTAACTCAACAAGCCTAAGGGAAAAAGAAATAGGCCAAGCATTGCTGTTATTTTTGCTCTTGATGAGTCAGCATTGCACCAGGTTTTCTAATATCAGAAATCTAAGGAAGATACCTGTATGTTTGAACCAAAATTATAATCTTCGCTAGGTTTAATTTCTTAGCAACTATACCAACCAACAGGGTTTTTTTTTAACCACTGATGAAATACTTGAAATTATGGAGTTGAGATTTATATTTATCCATTAATGCATCATAAAAAAAATCTTAGTACCACATGTGTAATGTGTCATGATTTTGTGACATATTTTTAAAAATACAGGGACATAGGTGATGGTGACAAGACTTGTTTTTGCATTAATATGAAGAATTTTCAGATGAAGATATTCCCTCTATTGATATAGGGCCAGCATCTTCTCTCAAAATGATGATCTAAGAGAATTGTTAAGAGCACTAAGAGGTTGAGTGATTTACCTAGAGTCACAGATCCAGTATGAATCAGACTCAGCTTTTCAAAAATTTTTTTTTTATTTATTAGGGTGGCTAGGTGGTACAGTGGACAGAGCACTGGCCCTGGAGTCAGGAGTACCTGAGATCCTTGCAAAAAAAAAAACCCTAAAGAATTTTTTTTTTTATTTATTTAAGGCAATGGGGTTAAGTGAATTGTCCAAAGTCACAGCTAGGTCATTATTAAGTGTCTGAAGCTGAGTTTGAACTCAGGTATTCCTGACTCCAGAACTGTTGCTCTATCTACTGCACCACCTAGCTGCTCTCAGAGTTCAGACTTGAACCAATGTTTCCCTGGATCCTTCTATCTAACTTTCTAGCCCTTAGGACATGTTTCTGGCCTCTCCATGTTTTATATCTCTGTGTTCCATATCTCCATGTTCTTACTCACTTTAATCATTAAATGTTCATGAGTAGCTCTGGTCATTTACACAGTTTGGCACTGGGTGTCTTTCATTCTCTAATTACCATAGATACTGGTTCTTTTATTTCAACTCAGTTCACATTAATAAATAACTCTGAAGTACCTATTATATGGAAGCTATTCCTATGCAATGTGAGAACACTGTTAAAAAACAAAACTGTCCAAGTAGAATCTTTTAATTCAACAATACACCCAATTATTAGTCCCCTTCTAGTGTGTCAGTATTCAATTCATTTCAATTCAACAAATATTCATTAAGATATATCCACAATTCATTGTGGATATAGATTGGATGACTCAGAAATAATTCTATGAAAATTCTAAATTATTATTAACATGAAAGAAATAGGACCAGCTCAGTAGCACAATGGATAGAACAACACCCCTGGAGTCAGGTGGACTTGAATTCAGACACTTAATTACCTAGGTATGTGATCTTGCACACATTACTGAACCCCTTTGCCTAGTAAAAACAAAAACAAAAACCATACAAAACTACATGATAGCATTAAAACTACCTAACAACTCACATTTATATAAAAGAAAGAAATCAATGAATGAAAAATAAAAAAAATTGTCACTGTAAAGATGAATCATATTAAGCACAGGAATTACAAAAAGAAAAACAAGGGTCTCTGTTCTCAATTCACATTCATATATGAGAAGAAAATGCAAATGGTGATTCCCTCTCAAACTGGCATTAACTTAGGCACTTGGATTCTTTTATTAGTAGATCTGGTTCTCTATTAGACTGACTCATTGAAGAAATTCCGATTTCTTTATTTAAATACAATAGAGGTATAGTTAGGCTGTTTTTCTGATAATCTGTTCCTTTTTTGACCTTATTAAAGAAGTTTATATCCCTAAGGTCACAGAGTACATTTAACACATAATCTTTCCATTATAGATATTATATTGATCAATATGAGGCTAGAAATTCTAATCACTTAATTTACCTATTGTGCTTTCATGCATAGACTTATGAAATTATTTTTCCCTTCTGTTCTTAGTTTTCATCATTAATTCTGAACTTTGTGGTATCTCCTCTGATAGTCTTCTTCCTTGTGGAGTTCTTTTGTAAAGTATAAAGGCTGGCAAATGTATGTGGGAAATTTTCTACCTATTTCATTCTTTGCATTAATTGTATAAGTTACCAGGCAAATAAAGTCTTATCATCCTTTCTTGGCTTCAATATACTGACACATAGCTTAGTTCCTTTGAGACTAAGTCCAATGTGGGGTTATTAACTTGGGGTCTCTAAATTTGTTTTTAAAAGTGTTTTACAACTATTTCAATATAATTGGTTTCCTTTTTAATCCTGTGTATTTAACTTTATGCTTATAAAAATATTCTGAGAAAAGATCCATTAGCTTCACCAAACTTCCAAAGGAATCCATCACACAAAATTAATCAACAACCCCTACTCTAATTAGAACCAATATTGCTTCTGTTACAGATCTTTTTGTTCTTCTGCTAACTTTCTGCCTTTGGGAATGACATAGAATGAATAATTCTCTCCCTACAAGAGGACATCAGTTTCTAGGCATATCTGAGCAAGTTCTTGTGATTTTCATATTCCTCATTAGAGAAAGGTTTCCCACAAAACAGGTCACTTAAGAATTCCCTCAGAGGTTGTCAGGGATTGAGTTGCTTAAAATTTAGAGATTTCTTTTGATGAAAATTAATTGAACGTAATCATTACCACAGACTTGGAACACAGCAATTTAATTATATTAATAAAACTGTTTCACATAATTTTATCTCAGAATGTATTTTTAACCTAATTTCTTACAATTTGTGCTCCATTTCAATCAACTAAATATAAACCATATTATATTTTAATCTTTTTAAAGCATTGAAGTATATCTATTCAGAATTGGAAATGATTTGAAAACAAGAAGATTCTCCTATATCTGAAAAGAAAAAACTTGAAAGAAAAAAAAATAATGTTAGCTCAATGAAGTTTCTGTTTTAGAATTTGAGCCTGAAAACTATTCCTACAGATATTTTTAGTATCATTAATTAATACATAATAGTAAATCCCCAGTGAGTGAAGTTTTTCTATAAATGCAAATTTCATTAGGAAATTATATCTCATTCCAATTGTAATGATATGAAAGATAATGACTTGACTGGCATAACAACTCAGGGAATTAACCTAAGTTGCTCCTAAAAGTAGAATGACATGGTCTTGAGGATTATTAAATGTTAATTCTGAAACAACTGACACTATCCCCTCAGTATAGCACAGCAGAAGATACTAGTATTTCTAGAAGTTTGGACACCTATTTAGATTTTATTGAAGCCTATCCTCCTCCCTTACTAGCCAATTATGTATTCTTGAACATGTATCACTTAGTCTCTCTTGACCTTAAGTCCCTACTCTGTGAAATGAGATAATTGGATCCTGAAGATATTTTAGATTTTAATCTGGAAGTTATCATTGAAGTTCTTTGATCCCATGACCTTCAATTTCAGATAAAGTTAAACTGGAGTGCCTATTCTAGAATTTCTAAATATTTGGTCTTGTTTTATAATTTTTCTGATATAACAATGAAAATAACCTAGTCAGAGGAATTATTATGGCTCAAAAGTTTGAATACTTAACCTCTAGATTTATGTATTCTAACTCATCAAAATAATTTTAATATGAAGAGAGTTTTGCAGAGGATTTCCTTATTTTCATTTTATTGTCTGGGACTACCAGACTTAATGCATGTTTAATGAAGAAAACTAGTTGATGTAAGCCTTGATACTCTATTTTTATATGCCATTATATAGGATAACTTGTTTCATATTAAATTATAAACAGAGCTATATGTTACATATTACTATATGTTACTATATGTTACATATTATGTCAAATTTCATCTTAAAGTATTCATTTTTTTAAATTCCATAAATCTGAATTACAAATTCTTTTCAGAAATGAGAATATAGTATAGTACTGTCATTTGGAGCAAGAAAATCCTCAGATAAATATTCAACTACTCAATCAGTGCAATACCTCTAATGACTACAGTTTTCATTTTCATATCCCAAACTCTATCCATTTTCATCTGTCTTAAAATTCAGTTTTATACTTATAGAAGAAAATACACCATTTATCTCATAGTTAGTCTTTAGAAATCTTCAGTATTGGGAACAAATAGAGAACTCCCTACTTATTAATTGCAATATTCTTTTTATTGTAACACAACAAAATGTATTAATAATGAAACCATTATATTTGCATATATGGTAAAAAGCTAATTCACTTTTCTTGTTTTTGTTCATTTGTGTTTGACTCTTAGTGATCCCATTGGGGGATTTCTTGGCAAAGATACTAATATTTTCTTCTTCAACTCATTTTACAGATGAGGAAATTGAAGCAAACAGGGTTCAGTGATTTACTCATGTTAACACAACTAGTCAGGGTCAGTACAGATTTTAACTGGGGAAGATGAGTCTTCCTGCCTCCAGGTGAGGTATTCTATCTACCTCATCACTTAAATGCTGAATCATTTCAGTCAAGTTCAATTTACTGTAATCACAATTGGGGTTTTCTTGGTAAAGTTAATAGAATACTTTGTCATTTCCTTCTCCGGTGTACCAAGGTTTTACAGATGAGGACATGTTACAAACAGTGCTTAAGGGATTTACCTGAAGTTACATAACTAGTTATTATCTGAGGCCAGTTTTGAATTCAGATTTTCCTGTATCTAAGACCAGTGCTCTAACCATTGTACAACCCACCCACCCCAATTCTATACGTATCTGTATGTCTTCTCTTTCCAAATAATATAAATATAAGCTCCTTGAGAATAGGGGTTGTTTTTATTCTTTTCTATTTGTATTCCTACAGACTAGATGCTTACCATCTAGCAGGGGCTTATAAAATGGCTATTGATTTTTTTGTTGGCTTCATGTAGCTGAAATGAATACTTGTCTTTTTGTTGTGCTTTGTGGAACTCTAGCACAAGCCTTTGCTGCCAGAATTTATCTCTCTAACTGCTGTAAAACATTCAACTTTATAACCAGAGACTCATCTTCTTGGCATTGAGACTCCAGCAGATCCTTATTAAAATGTAAATAGCTGTAGAAAGTTAGTAATTACAGTGACTAAACATGACTATTTTTGTGAAAAATATATAATAGTTGTCACCTTGGACTGTATAGCTCCAAGGAAATGAAACATGCATTATATTTATATATATATGAATATACATATATATATATATAACTATATGTACATGCATATGCATGTGTGTGTGTGTGTGTGTGTGTGTGTGTGTGTGTATTTGGTGGGGAGTGAGGGTGAAGGCACACACTGAAATTTACTTAATAAAGAAAGAATATTTCCTAGTTAGTGTATACCATGAAGAAGTTATGGACCAGCATAACATGGTTTGCTAACTTGGTGGCTAAAAACTCACTAGACATAACTTACCTTAGATTTTTAATTATATTTCATTCAAGCTACATTCCTGCTATTCTGAAATTTTTAAACTAGACCGCCAGGTGCAAGATCCTCAAATAGATAAATCATTTGTCTTTAGAACTTTAACCTTGGAACTATGTTGTGCTGATTGGTTTCAACCCATTATTTCTACAATATTCTTCCCCACCATCATCAGCTCAAGTTGCTATATACATAATGCACCCCTTGTGATTTCAACCTTTTGCTCTAGGACAAACCTACCATTGTTTCTTGAAAGGAACTATCCATTAACTCCCTATTCCTGAAAATTTTCCAAAATAAAACAGGATTATCTAGCTACCACTCTCCTATTATGTTGTCTCATTCAATTAGAATAAGTATTGCTTTTCTTCTTCTTCTTCCTCGTAACTATTTTTGTTCTTCTTATTTCTAACATTCCCTTGGCACAATAATAAATTATTTTTTTTCATTCATTCATAATGTATGCCTGGAAGTTAAGAGTTTGAAGTAAATTGAACTCTTCACTCTAAGCAAGCTAGTCTCTTCACTTCATAAATAAGTATGTAACATTCATTCTTAGTTCTATACCATTTCTTTCACTGGTTCCCTCGTGTGAAAATTACCTTCTCCATACACAAATCTTGTTATTCTTTCAGACATTTATCAGGTTCTGTCTTGCTATGCCCAAAAGCTATGATACTGGTTTCTCCAGACTCTGAAATTCTATGGTACTCATTGACTTGGCTAATCTTTTTGATTACTTCTCATTTGATCACTTCTCAATTCCATAGTGATTTAAAATTTGGAAGTCACCAAATTTTCTTCTTATTTCCTTTTCTGTCTCGTCAGGTAGACTATAATTACTTTGATGATAAAAATGTATACATAATATTTCTTTTGTACCATCCCTATAATCTTATAGAGGACTGAGCATAAACTGGGTCTTCAATTTGAGGTAGGAAGTTGCTGTTTTTTGAAGATTTTCAAAGTGGACCAATGACAACACTGGGGATTTATAGAATTGGCCACGAATTGAGTTTAAGTGAGACAAACTTGCACAAAGTCAAGGCTCACTTTTTCCTCCTGAGCCATCAAAGTCTAGTGGAAGGACAAAAATCAAGATGGCTAGCTATTGTTCCAAAGACAGTAATTGACCTTGGTTTCTCAAATGTCTTGATCAGTATCTGAATATTTACTCCACAGCTCCTCCTTCATGTGGCTGTTGGAATAAATTGTTTACATCTGTCCTTTCCTCTAAGTAAAGTCTTCAAATGCTTGGGGTAGCCATCCTCCTAACAGCACTAGGTTTGAAACCTGTTAATTAACTTCAATTTTATTTAACCTATCTGCCAAGATAGCTTACCAGCAGTGTGTGGTACTGCTACTGTTTTTCTGAGTCAGAAGTAAGGGGTGAATCAGATGGACACCAAAGATGGATGAACAGCCCTAAAAAGATCTTGGTAAGCTTTCACATCAGAGATGCCAATCTTCTTCAACACTCCAAGTTGTTAGTATACAGAAATGTGAACTTGAAGAGTGGAAGACCTAAGTTCATATCCATCTCAGACACTTGGGAGTTCTGTGACCTTGGATGTGTCACTTTACTTCTTTAGAACTCAGTTTCCCCAATTACAAGAGAAGGATGATGAACTATAAGCTACATAATTCTTTCCAGCTCTAAAACTATGTTCTTAAGTGAGGGCGGATTTGAACTTATCTATATCTTTCTGATTGAGTCTAGAAGTTTATTCTTTATGTAATGTTTCTCTGAAAAAGAAAATTAAAAAAATCTATTTAGATGGCATGTTATCTTCAAATTTCTCTGGTTCTTTTTTTTTTTTTTAGGTTTTTGCAAGGGAAATGGGGTTAAGTGGTTTGCCCAAGGCCACACAGCTAGGTAATTATTAAGCGCCTGAGACCGGATTTGAACCCAGGTACTCCTGACTCCAGGGCCGATGCTTTATCTACTACACCACCTAGCTGCCCCTTCTCTGGTTCCTTTTAAAGAATTTTTTTCAACTTAAAAAAATTATTTGCTTTTAGTGTACTTTCATTACTAATTGCCACATTTTTCTTTCCCTTGTTTGAAATACAAATGAGATTTCCTTTGATTTTTCAAAGGATGTCTGTCATGTGAAAGGAGGAAAGTATATTTCTATAGAACATAACAGTTAGACTCAAATATAAAGTCAAATGAAAGTTTGTGTTTGTAGTTAAGGAGATATTTTCCAAAATTAACCAAATCTGTTTTATAACCATTTATTAAAACAAGTGCTTGGCATATGTAGAGACAAAATTCACTCTCCTCACTCTTTTCCAAAATAGTGGCAAGGCAATATAAAAGCTGAAGGAAAGATATTCTGAAATCTTTTCAAATGTCATGTTTTTGTTGCTTCACTTGAATTTAATTCAGCTCAATAAGTACTCTCTATATTGCCTAAAACTGTCCTAAATATGTCCTCTGATGTATGCCTTTTTCCTGCTGTATAAAATAAATGAGTTGTCAGTGGAGATATGACTTCCAGAGACTGGCCCTAACCTTTGAGCTTAGGATTCCTTTCCTCCTTTATGCAGTGTCATTTGCACCCTCATTTAACAAATATTTGTTAAGTGTTTATTATTTCCAAGGTACTCAGGAAAATTCACAGATAATTTAAGAAAAGGAAGAATGCAAACATCCAGCAGTTTGTATTTCTGTGGAAATTGGCAGCTAACTATGCTCAAAACCAATGGTGGAAGGTATTTTTTTAAAATGTTATTTACCTAATTTTTCCCTAAAGGAACAAAATAGCAGATACTTGTTTTGGACCCAAATGCTAATTGTGACTTCCAAAGCACCTGTTTTCCAGAAAGAATTCCAGATTCTTTCTAGATTGTTAGCCTCTCTGAAATAATAAAACTATTGTCTCTCAATCTAAATTACTTTATTCAGTTTTCTAGTTCCAAGGAAATTTATTTTGTTTTTGTTATTTTAGTTTTTAGTTTTAGTTTTTGTTTTGATCTTTCTCCTAGGTAATTCTTGTGGGTGAGGTAGGAATAACAAGACCCCAGAGCTATCAAACTTGTTTTGGGATTTATTGAGTTCAACAGCATGGGTGTTCTATTAGAGCGGAGACTCACTAAAGGAACAAAAAGACAAAGATTATGTAGTCTTAAACCACAAAGGAGAAGAAAAGCTTCAAGCAAAAGGAGACTGAGAGAGGATGTTGCAATAGTAGACTTATTAGATGCATTGACCTGAATGACCAAGGTGATTTCTGAGATCAGGGAACTTTAGAAGTCTTCCTGAACATTTTGTCATCATAGATGTTTTGTTATCATAGATGTTCTGCCAGAGGGATTATTGGAGAGAGGAAATATTAAGAATATATTTTAATCATTAATGCTTTACAAAGATGGAGAGAATTTTTATAATCCAGAACACTCACCCCCTCCCTTTTTTATGTTTTAAGGCATAACATTACTACAATGGAAAGAATTCCTGTAAGCAAGGATTAATGGGTAGAGAACTGAAGTTTGAGGGGGAGTTGGATATAGAAGATAATAGAATTAAGTTTCATAACTCTCTCTGGATCAGAATCCAGGTAAGCAGAGTATGTCATAGCTGCAACTTGATGCTTCAAAGCTGTTTGCAAGTGTAACACCATGATGGTGGGTAGATGGCACGTAGAGGCAGGTGGTAAGACACTAGGCACATGTCATAATTACCTAGTTCAGGCATAATATCTTGGCTACTGTGCATTGTCTGTCTTCGTACTTTTACCCATCCTAAAAAAATTATTTTAGAAACAGAATATATTTATACCATTCCTAGGGTGGTAGTTCAAGCTTATTGATGTTGATGAACATCTCTCAAGGTTTTTGTAATGCCCCCAAGTCAGTTTTTACTCACAACCCCCAAGTAAGTTTTTACTCTTTTCCCTTGGTTATATTGCTTCCCCAAAGGATATTTTCACTATTTTACCAAATGATAGTCTCACTGGGTTCTGGTCTATGCTCCATCAATCCTTAGGATTTTTGCTACCACCACTTTTTGAAATGTGTGAAACACAGAGTGGACTTCAGTGACCCATGCAGATATTAATGAAAGGAGTATCACAGGCCATTCCAAAGGCCATGAGAGTTGGGAGAGAGTCTAAAGGTAGTCCAGGAGTTTAGACCCTAAGCTGTTACAAAGTGGGTAGATAAAGGCAAGGGATCACGACTGATGGAAGGAAGGGGAAAATGAAAGGTGTGAATATAGTGTTCAAGAACTATAGCTTTTGCTGTAGAGTCAGCAGGAACATTGCCCATAGATAAAAACGAAGAAGAATAGACATATCATTTGCAGCTAGCAAGGTCTAACAGCAAAAACTGCTTCATGGAAGAAACATAGCCAACACAATGGATGAACATCCCATTAGCAATAAGAAATCCTCAGAATTTCTATCTTTGTCCAAAACCATGAACAACACCAAAATTATAACAGAACCACCTTACCTTTAACTTTGTGGAATACTCTTTTTTGATTCCAAATTGGGTAATAGTTCACAGCCAATCATGCAGCAAATTTCCACATTATTCAAAAACATGTGAATAGCCAGACTCCCCAAAACAGTGTTATTCATTTTAAATAATTAATCAATTTAATGAATATTAAATATTCATTTATTTAATGACTATTAAATAAATTATTCATTTTAAAGTAAAACATACTCAATTAAATATTTAAGTTTTCAGTGTAACCACATTTTTAAGAGCTCAATTCACAATTTAACAGTATGCCAATTAAAAGAGAAGTTACTTTTTCTCTAAATTGTTGTACTCTCTGGATATCATATATCAAGTTAATAGACCTTTTCATATGATGTATTCCCCGGAATAAAATACATGAAAAATTGGAAGTCTAACAATAACATTAGTAAAATTATGGACTCTAAAAACGTAATACAAAACTTTTTGCCAATTGAATGATATCATTTCATTTGAATGCACTTCTGAATCTCTTATATTGAAATTCTATACCAATCACATTCAAAAATTAACTGAAAGTAATTGCACCTAATTAATATAATAGTATCTAATTTTTATTTCTCACTTACTAAGTGCCAGATACTTTGTCAAGAACTTTACAACTTTTCCCATTGAATATTCATGGGAATCTTGGTTGGTAGATAATATTATTATCCCATTTTACTGATAAAAGAAAATGAGACAATCATATTTAAGTGAATGCTTAGATTCACATAACTAATAAATGTCTAAGACTTAATTTGATTTTAGGTTTCCTGATCCCTATAGTTCCAAGCATATTGCTTTAATGCCAAATATCAATGTATTTTATATTTAATTCTTATAGATCTCAATTATCCTAATATATGCAACAGTAAATAAGAATGTTAGGAGACAAATGAAAACAAGGTTTATTACCAGAGAAAGAAAATGCATATGCATATAAAGAGTTTATAGTACTTACAGAAGTTTGCATATTTATGATTGTGTAACAAAAGAAGGAGGAGAAAACAGGCATAGGAAGGAAAAGGGAAAATAACCATGCTGAAAGGATGAACTTTGGGGATGGAGCCAAGATGGCAGTTTGAAGCTAACATGCTCCTGGAGCTTTTCCCTGCCAAAGATAAATGAAGCGTCTGCATGGACATTAAAATTACAGATCCCACCAAGAAAAAAGAGAAGATCCAAAGAAGTTTTTAACAGCAGACATGGTGGAGGATCTTCAGTGAAGGTCTGTCTCTTTGGGAGGAAATGGGAAGCAAAGCACAGGAGAAAAGAAAAGCCAGTGGGAGGGCTTTAGACACAGTGCAGTAAAGGTCTCCACAGTTTGACAACAGCATAGGTCCCAGCAGAAAGATAGCAAGTCAGCAGGGAGGGTCCCAACCCAAAATAATGTCTGAACCCTGGGAACACCAGGACAAAAGACAGGAATGGGTTGGGAACAAACAACTGCATAGTCAGAAACTGGGCATAAAGGAGGAAATACACCTCTGCAAAGGCAAGACCTGGACTGCATAGGCAACATCTTGGCCATCAACAAGCCAGGGATCAGACCCCAGCCCCACCATAAGAAGATTGGATCCTAACTCCCTAAACCTCAGAAGCAGAGCTAAAACAAAGAAGAGCAAAAAAAAAAAACCTAATAAAGCACTCCACTATATAAAACTACTTTGTAAATAAAGATGATAACAATGCCATGTCAGAAAAAGAAATCATTGAAAAATTGCTAATAGGGGAAATCTCAAAAGAGTTTATGAATTGGACTCAAATCCAAAAGCTCTTATAAAAGCTTAAAAAAATGAATAATCAAAGAAGAGAGGAAGAAGAAAAAAGTTAAAAGAAATGAGAGTCATATTTGGGAAATAATGAAAAGTTGATGAAAGAAACAATCTCCTAAAAAAGCAAAAATAATTAATTTGAAAAAGAATATTACTCTTCAAAAAAGTGACCAACTAGAAAAGGAAACACAAAAGTTAATTGAAAATAAAATCCTGAAAATTAGAAGTGAAAAATTATGAACCAATGAATCTATGAAATAACAATATTCCTTCAAACAAAATAAAAATGATTGAAAATTGAAGAAAATGTAAAGTACCTTTAAAGAAAAACAAATGACCAGGAAAATAGATCCAAGAGTGATAATTTGATAATGATAAATCATTAGACTACCAGAAAGCCTAGATCACAAAAAGAACCTTGAAAACATCATGCAGGAAATAATCAGGGAAAACTCTTGAAATCTGATATAACAAGAATACAATAGGATCATTGAAAGAATACACAGAACTACTCCAGAAAGAGACCCTAGGATAAAAACTCCAAGGGCTATCATAGCCAAATTCTAGAACTCTAAAATAAAGGAGAAAAGACTGCAAGTAGCAGAAAGGAAACAATTTAGATACAAAGAAAACACAATCAGACTTACACAGAACTTATCAACCTGAACTTTGAAGGATTGTAGGACCTGGAACATCATATATCAGAGGGCAAAGGACCTGGGATTACAACCAAGAATTTACTACCCTGCAAAATTCAACACATACTGTCAGGGGGAAAAGATGGATGTTCAATGAAATAGAGGACTTCCAAAATTTCCTGACTGAAAACCAGATCTGAATAGAGGATTCAATCACCAAATACATGACTCAAGAGATGTAGGAAAACGTAAATGAAAAGAGAAAGGAAAGAAAAAACAAAACAAACAAATGTTAATCAAGACCATTAAATTGCATACAACCCTAAAAGGGAAGATATAACACTTGTAACACATGGAAATTGAATTTCTCTTAGGATACTTAAAAGGTTGAATATAATTGAAGATATTGGACTTAGAGGATATGGGTATAGTTGGGTTTTGACTCTCCATTGAAGAGGACCAAGATGACATCACTATGTTTGAGACAAAACTCCTGATGAAAAGCATAGGTCTTTAAATTTAAGTGTCTCTGTTTCCTTTGACCTACACTAACTCTTCTGTGTTCATAAAACTAATCACTTTTTCTGATGAGGGAGCAATAAGTTAGGTGGTCCTGAGTCAGTATCTCCAATAACCACAATCAACTGTGAAGTTCTTAAGTGAGACTTTCTTAGAGCACTATGAGATTCTGTAGTTAATTTAAATCTGGATTAGACTTAATCCATACTTAATAAGGGTTTAGAGAACTTGGGGGGAGGGGAAAGAATGCTGGGGGGAACAGGTACAAATGATTCATGAAATGATTTAGCTTTGGAGGATATTTTGGCTGATGAGGATTGTGTGTCCCTGGAGGATACTTGAAAAGGGGATAAGGGAAAAAATGATTATAATTTGATGTAATTCAAGAATCTTGTAAATGTACTTTTTTTTTTTTTAGTTTTTGCAAGGCAATGGGGTTAAGTGGCTTGCCCAAGGCCACATAGCTAGGTAATTATTAAGCATCTGAGGCTGGATTTGAACTCAGGTACTCCTGACTCCAGGGTTGGTGCTCTATCCACTGTGCTACCTAGCTTCCCCATAAATGTACTTCCAATGAGAAAGAAGAGAGAAGGGAACTTAATGACTTTGAGGCAATTCTTCTTATTAAACATTCAAACAATCGATCAATCTGTCATGTTAATTTGTTAGCACGAGATGTGATTGATGATATTTGATTAATATAACTTGATTGATAAATTACAGTAGGGGAAGAGGCATAAAGATTTATAATTTTAGAGGGAAAGAAGGGAGGTTGTGAACACTGAGTAAATTGTATTCAATAGATTTGGACCAGAGCAGGAATAAGATACATTACCAGTTGGGTTTAAAAATAAATCCTACTCTACAGGGAAGGAGGATTGTGAGAGAAGGGAAAGATAAGGGAAGAAGGGACTGAAAAGGGAAGACAAAAGTATAAGTGAAAATAAACTGAAAATTATATTTTAAAAGAAAAGTTAAAATGGAAAGGGAGAAAAACTTTGGTCAGGAGGAATAAGAGAACAGTTAAGAGAAAAATGTAAATGGGGGAAAATAGCATGGATGGGAAATCAAGAATTAGTAATATTATCTATAAATATAAATGGGATGAACTATGCCATGAAAGAGAAGTAGATAGCAGAACAGATCAAAACCAAATTTGAAACAGATAGATACATACAGAGTAAAAGTAAAAGGATGGAGCACAATACACAATACTTCAGATGAAATAATAATTAAAAAAAAATACAGGGGTAGTAATCCTGATCTCAGATAAAGCAAAAGCAAAAAGTGATCTCATTAAAAGAGATAAGGAAGAAAACTACAACTCTTAAAAAGTCCCATAGGTAATGAAGCTATATCATTGTTAAAAATGAATGCACTGGTGTTACAGAATCCAAATTCTTAGAGGAAAAGCTGAATAAATTACAAGGAGATATAGACAGAAAAACTTTAATAATGTGGGACCTCAGCCTCCCTCTCTCAGAACTACATATATCTAACCACAAAGAAAACAAGAAGGTAGTTAAGAAGGTGAATAAAAAATTAGAAAGCTTATCTATGATAAGAAAATTTAATGGGGATAGAAAAAATATACCTTTTTATTGACAATACATTACATCCATATCAAAACTGACCATGTTCTAGGGCATAGAAACCTTATAATCAAATACAGAAAGGCAGAAAAAATAAATGGATACTTCTCAGACCATGATGTGAAAAAAATTACAGGCAATAATGAATTACAGAGAACTAATTGGAAGCTAAATAATTTAGTTTTAAACAATAAGTGGAGCAAACAGCAAATCATAGAAATTTCTGATAACTATATCAAAAAAATGATAATAATGAGTCATCATAACAAAATTTATGGGATGCAGCCAAGGTAGTTTATAGTAGCAACTTTATATCTCTAAATGCTTATATGAATAAAATAGAAAAAGAGGAAATCAATGAATTGAGTATACAACTAAAAAAGCTAGAAAAAGAACAAATTACAGGTCCCTAATTAAATAACAATAACAAATAAGAAATTCTGAAAATCCAGGGAGAGGTTAATAAAACTGAAAGCAAGAAAACCTTTGATCTAATAAATAAAAATAGGAGTTGGTTTTATGAAAAAGTAAAAAAAAATAGATAAACCATTGGTTATTCTGATTTTTAAAAAGGAAGATATAAATTACCAGTATCAAAAATTAAAAGGATGAACTAATCTCACAATGAAGAGGAAATAAAAGAGATAATTCAGACTACTTTGACAAACTGTATGCCAATAAATTTGATAACCCAAATGAAAGGAATGAATATTTGCAAAATTACAAACTGCCCAAATATACATTCTTTTTCCTTGGGATCTATTAAATTAGTAGTGTCCACTTATCTACAGATGATTCTAGATCCCCAAGCAGTTTCCCCCAGAGTGACACAGACTTTGTGTGCCTCTATTGCCTTCTAAGGAAATATAGGGAAATCAGCTTGGTGTAGAAATAAGAAATTATGACATTTTTGAGAATTATTCTTTTTGTAAAAATAATTTAATATATTTACGGCAATAGGGTTGTGTCTTGCCCAAATTCTGCAGCTAGGTAAATATTAAATATCTTACCAGATTTGAATTAAATTTCTGCCAAATTTGAACTCAGGTCCTCCTGACCCCAGGGCCAATGTTCTATTCACTGTGGCCCAGGTTGCCCCTTGGGGTTCATTCTTGACACATTCAGGGCCTCCTGCATACCCTAGGTCCAGGATTTCTGGAAAATAGGACAACTTAATAAGATAAGTTCAAGTGACTTCAAAACAACCCTTAACATCAGAGAACACATCTCACTGAAAATAATTTAGTTTCAGGTAAAACTTAAACCAAATCAATTCTGAATTTATAATCACTACCAAACCAAAGGTTCTATGGGATTTGGAAGACAAGCAGACAAGCCTTTGTTTCTTTAATTGATATTTTGCATTCAAATTTATATATGATCTTTAAGACTAGGTTCACCTTTTACAACTGTTATTTTGAGCTGATTAAGAAGAGGCTTTCTTTGTACCCATGTGAAAGGAGACTTTCTACCAATTTTTTTATTCTGTTCTTAAAGACCAAATAAAATCAATCATACATTTGCATACATATACATGTACAGAATATACATATAAATGGACACATATCCCTACACATATCACATGTACACACATAGATATATATACAAGCACAGCTACATATACACATGTGCACATGTATACCTATACTCCTATACATATACAGACATATATATGCATATTTATATAAATATAAAAGACAAAATGTGCTATTTACAGAATTTTCCTTTTATGATTTCCATTTGATACACATTTTAATTTGATAAAATACTGTCTATCTGAAATTGATAACAGATACTTTTCTAAAAAGTTTCTCCAACTCTTATCTCAATGAAATACAAAATCTACTAAAATATCTTTCCAAAATTCTAAGACCTTGTCTTTCAAATCCTCTATTCACTGTCAGTGAAAACTGAAATTTCCTTTAAATTTCTGTACATTTTCTTGATTTTTCTACATACTAAAATATTTTTCCTTGCATTTTTAATCTATTCAATAAACTTTGATTAAAGCAGCTTTGAAATTAACTTTTCATGTTATGGTTTGATTCTTCCCTTCTATATACCATCACTACTTTTTAAAGTACATTTCATATTATTTCTCAATGATACTCTACCTACATTTCATCATGTCTCTTCTATGCTTAGATTGCTTATACAATACAGATGAAGGTGAAAATGTTGGAGTAGTCTAGTAGTAGGATTCTAGAATGTGTGGATGAATTCATTGAAAGTACCAATTTTTGATCCACAAGTATTTAGAGACAAAAAAAGTTTTAATCACATACTATTGTGGTTAGGCAGGTAAAGAAATTTATTAGTAATACAGACTAGATTATTAGATAAATTAGAAAAAGGTAAAAGGGAGTAAGTAAAGGCAGTTGCAAAGTTATTGCATCTGAGTTGCATCCCTTGGTGGGTAAGCAGCTGCACAGTAAAGAAAGAAAATACCAATAGTAACAAGACTGGTGGGATTGATCTGGTCAGGTGCCATAAACAGAGGTTAAGCAGCATTGAGAGAACTACATAAAGAGAGGAATTAAGGACATATGCAAGGTTGTTGCAATTGGCTAGATTTCTTAGGGGAATTGTGAGAGTTCCTTAGAGAACATAGCAAAGGCTAAGAGAGAAAGGCAAGAGTTTTAAAGCATGACCTGGTGCTTGATCTGGGGATGTTGGGGAGCTGTAGGGGAGGGATTAGACAGTGGATAAGACATAGATTATGATGTCCTGCTGGATCAATTTAGTATCTTCAAGCAGTATCGGTAAGTTAGACAATGGTTTGTGAATTATGAGTAGGTTTCAAGTAATTTCAGCTCTGAACAACAGTTACCAGAATGTAGTCATTAGTGGGATTCAAAGACTTTCTGAGAGGTTATCGGATGGGAATATGCTTCAAAGTGTTTTCTGTGAGATAACTTTTAATAGTAAGGTGGGCATGGAGTGTTGATGTAAGGCCAGCTCAGAGAGAGAGAGATGAGGTAATTAGTGATACATAGATGAGGGACAGTAAATCAAAGGCAATCATTTCAGACTAGGGAAGGGATTTATTGTTTTGATGATAGGGATTTGTCTTGTGCCTAGAGATTTACAGGGGGAAGGTGCTTCACTGAGTTTTATTGATTTCATTAGTCCCAATTAAATGCTAAACTTTCATAGATGCATAGTATATTTCAACTTAGGTGACTTTGCTAATAGTTTATAATTAAATTGTGTTTATTTGAAAAAAAAAAACTTTATTTGACTAATTGTACTGGTTAAAAATTTCATTAGGTTACCAGAAATCTTTCTCTAAATCTTCCACAGGACTCTCTATCCAAAGGGTCACATGGTTCAATTGGGTCCCTATTCCTTTGCTTTCCACTGAGACTCAGTCAAATTGGCTGAGTGAGGAAGGCTGTCTTGGAAGCCACATCACAGAACTGG
Organism: Macrotis lagotis; assembly: GCF_037893015.1. NCBI lineage: Eukaryota > Metazoa > Chordata > Mammalia > Peramelemorphia > Peramelidae > Macrotis > Macrotis lagotis. Next base: position 431,294,619 of record NC_133666.1, on the reverse strand, counting down.
TCCTCAACTTATAAATCTGAAGGAAACCCAGGAAGCCCAAAAAGGGTCCTGCCTGGAAATTTCAATTGGTAGTCCTAGCTATTAAGACAACTATTACAATAGTGTCATGCTTAAGATAGCCTTATGGCTATCAAAATACCCTTAGGGAATTTAGAGGAAACTAAAATCAGACACAAAGCAGGTAGACAAAGGAATTCTTACTAGCCAAGTCAATTATTAAAACAAAAATACTTTCTAAACCTAACCCAAATCTCTTCCACATTAGATTAGACTAAGGGTATTGTAATTCTTATTTCAATGAGACTTGGCCAATTCTAATCCTCCAGAGGAGGAATTACAAATGCTTAAAGAAAACCTGATAGAAATAAATTCTAATCATTCAATTTCTGATTTCCATCCCTATGGCATATACCACAAGTGAGTAGAGTTCACTGGGCTCATGGCTAATGATTCTGAGCTAATATGGTAGTTCCATTTACCTTGAATCTGACTGCCACCAATTGCTGGTAATGCAACAATATGGAGACCTTAGAATATCAAACTTGTCTGGAGTTTTATTGTGTTCAACTGTAAGGGAGTCCCACTCACAAAGGTAGAGAGTCTACCAGAAGAAACAAAAGAATAAAGTTTATATAAATTCCTAAGCTACAAAAGAAGGAGGCAGGCTTCAGGCTAAAGAAGACTGACTGGGAGTGGATGCTACAAGAGATGGTTGATTATGAATCTTAACCTTAAGGACCAAGCTGATTCCTGAAATCAGGAAACATCTATGACACAAAATATTCACTGGGATGGGAGCATAGGCAAGAAGAAGATTTAATTTGTGAGCCAGTGCTTAATAAGGAGCTCTAATTAGTGAGCTAATGCTTAGTAAGAATGATGGGTGATGTACTCAGTTCAACAAAATGGAGGGAGTTATGTTTAGCTTTTGATACAAATTCTCTAACACAGCAATTTAATAACTACTTTCTGAAACAGATAGCAGCAAGTAGAATAGAAAGACTATGAGAATAGAGGTTGAGTACAGTAGATGGAGTGAATGCCAATCTGGGATTTGAATCTTTCACCTCATGCTTATTCTATTACCATGAATTAGTCTCTTAACTTTTGTATATTTATTCATTTATCTGTAGAATGGGGCTAATATTAATTATGGTACCTACATCATTCATTTATTTCCTAAATTTCCTAAATCCATGTCTTTCAAGCTGTTTCTTTTTTTCTGTTATTTCAGAATAAAATGTATGGTTTCTGAACACATTGTAAACCTTAAAGTGTAATATAAATGACAACTAAAGTTTTTTTTCCTGTGACCATGAAAAAAATAAAAGCAGTATGCCTTCAAAACCACTTTTTTTCCAGCAGTATATTCAATATAAAGTCCTTAACACAATTTCATTGATCTTTTTATTGTTTCAGCATGAATATTCCCATAAGCATATTAAATGAGATTTTGGTGTGAGCTAGACCAGGAGTTAGGTTAACATGTAATATGTAATCTGTTTGTTTTTCTACCTACCCTGTTAAAGACATATGAGGTAGAAAACTACAGTGCTTTTATTATGAATCCTTAAGAAAACAGGCTGTAATGACATCATACCAGGTGCAATTCACACCATTAATCTATCTACTACCAAAGAACAGAAAAGCTAATTTATTTTGTTTGGGTTATTGGAAAGCTTTGAGATAAATATTTTAAATAAAAACTAAAAATTAAATTTCTCTTAATGTTATTGTAAATTGAAAAATCTTAGCCTTGTATGGCAATATAATGATCACTCATTACTTTATATCTATCTTATTTGGAAGAATATAAAATAAAATATTAAAATAAACACTGGGTATTCAATTTGAATCATCTGAGAATTCCTATCAAAGAAGAAAATGATGAATAATGTACTGAAGCAGGGAACTGGGACATACCATGTTGGACTTGAAGGTCATGCTTTTTGAGATAGGAAGGACTAGTGCTTAGATATGCCACCCAAGTACAATAAATATTGTCTTAGCCATTTCTTGTGAGCTGTTCCTGTGGCATATACATTGGAAAATACTGGAGTCAGGAGCCAAACCACTCTCCAAGCACCACCCTTGTCCCACGCATCAAGAAAATATATTTAAGTAAAATCCTGCAGGGTGGGCATCTGTTTTCTTCTTTGAATTTCCAGCTGGGCTGTACATTTCTCTCTCTTTCTAAACTAGAACTACAGGCTAGAGAAATATGGTCCCAGCTCCATGTGACTGGATTTATATTCATCTAAGCTTTTCTTCTCTCCTTTCCTCAGCTCCCTGCCATTTTCTTCTCCTCTCTTTCCTCTTTTCTGGACTTACGTTCTTTCTGGGTTTGTAACTAAATTCTTTCCTAAATCTATGTTTACCTAAACTTCCCTCTTTCTCCTTCTGTCTTTCAATGAAACTAGTCAATCTGTCCTGAAGTAATTTACTGTATCTCTCCAGATGAAGTTTAATTTGTGAACTGCTTATGCTTTGTAGGCCTGTGATGAACCATACTGTGTATAAAACCAGCCTGTGTATGAAAATCTGAACATTTTATGCCTTTGGGTGAAAATCATGAGTACTTCACTTAAAGAGCCCTTTGGATTCCTTGATGCAGCTTCAGCCAAATTCCCTGTCATCAGTAATGTTTGGATCTTAATTATGATGATAAATTATGACCATCATCCTTAACAATTAGTATTATTTATTTTATATAATACTTGTATTTTTAGAACTTTCTTTTCAAATACTTTTGTATTTTTTATCAAGTTAAATTATTGAAATTCAGGGATTGGTTTTATGATTTCAATGATATTCCATTAAAAGTTAGTATAATGACTACAATTTAAAGAGTTTTCAGGAAAATTTATAACAAATAGATATGAAATATAAAGCAAAAAAGGATTTATAAATCATGAATCAAATATACACAGGCACTGAGGTCAGAGGTACTTCAGAGGTCAATTATAGCAATATTTAATTTAATAAAAATTTTATCTACATCATCTCTGATACAGTGTAATTCTGATAGCATTTTTAAGAACTCCAGTGAGCCAAAAACAAAAACAAACAAAAAATGCTACAACCTACTGAGTCAGCCAAATCTAGCACTACTCAATTCTAATTATTAGGAAATTCTTCATTACATCAGGGTAAATTTTTCTTTTTTGCTATCTGCTATTTGCTAACTGCTCTCCCTCACTAGAAGCCTAACAGAACAAGTCTTAGCTTTAGTTTGCATGACAGTCCATTAAATGTTGTGAAGTAATTTCATATTCACTTTTAATTATCTTTTCTCCACACTAAAAAAAATCAATTGTTTTACAAAGTCCTCCTAAAGGCATGACCTCTCAGTGTACTCATCCTTTTGATTGTTCAACTCATGACCTTCTCCATTTTAGCAATGTACTTTCTAAAGAGCAGTGAGAAAAAGGAACTTGAAAACTCTACACATGAGTTGAAGAAGTCAGAATAAAATGGGTTGATTTAACCTTTTGATTGTTTGTTGATTTAAGATTTGAAATAGAAAAGTCTGAGGCACAAATAAGCATAATGATTTACTTACAGGTGTAGCATTTGCAATCAGATCAATTTGTTTGACTCCTCAATGATCAGAGACAAAGGAATGATTTAAGAGCTTATTTCTATAATGGAAAAAGAGTTGCTACAAATTACAGCAATCTTTGGAAACTTGTTTTAATCATAATTCAAAAATGACAAGTTATCTAACTAGTTGATCTCTCACCCTCATCCCCACACCAGGGCATCCAATTACAATTCGGTGTCAGGGCCAACATTTAAAGAGTAAGTGGGTCAGGATGGAATAGTACATTTCTAAGGTGGGAAAACTATTAAATCTGATGTACTATTGGATTAGAACTTGGATCTATCAACTCTATCAAAGTAAAATTGCCTAAGAAATCTTGCCCTGAAACTACCTAGAATTTACAGTTAGAAGTTATACTTTCTTTTTTTTTTTTAGGTTTTGTTTGCAAGGCAAATGGGGTTAAGTGGCTTGCCCAAGGCCACACAGCTAGGTAATTATTAAGTGTCTGAGACCAGATTTGAACCCAGGTACTCCTGACTCCAAGGCCGGTGCTTTATCCACTATGCCACCTAGCCGCCCAGAAGTTATACTTTCTAAGGGATTTGTAAATTCAGTAACAAAAGGGATTTCATTTTAGAAAGTTCTAGAAAGAGGCGCTAGGTGGCACTGTGGATAGAGCACCAGCTCTGGAGTCAGTCAAATCCAATCTCAGACAAAAAAATTACCTAGTTGTGTGACCTTGGGCAAGTCACTTAAACCCATTGCTTTAAATAAAGTTTAAAAGAAAGTTCCAGAAAAAAAAGGAACTTTTCCACTAAGAATAAAGGAGGAGCTTAACCTTTAGAAAAAGCCTTGGAACTCCATGGAGGAACCAAGATAGCAGGTTGAAGCTAACATGCTCCTAGAGCTTTTCCTTACCAAAGATAAAAAACAAAGTCTTACATTATAGCTACATATCCCACCAGGAAAAAGAGAAAATCTAAGTAAGCTTTTAATTATAGACATCTTATAGGGTCTTCAGTGAAGGTTTGTCTCTTTGGAAGGAAAGGGGAAATAAAGCCAAGCAAGGAAGGAAAGCAGGAAAGTCCAGCAAGTGGTTTTAAGCCACAGAGCAGTGCAGGTCCTGACAGCTCAAAAACAGCAAAGGTACTAGCAGCTAGATAGCAAGCCAGCAGGGAGGATCCCAATGCTAAACGAAGTCTGAACCCTGGGGACACCAGGACAAAAGGCAAAGTGGGTTGAGAGCAAACCACTGCATAGACAGAACTGGGATATAAAGGAGGAAATAAACCTCTCCAAAGGCAAGGTCTAGATTGCAGAGGCAATATTTTGCCCAATGATAAGCCAGCCCCAGCAATAAAAGTTTGGATCTATACTCCCTATTACCCAAGAGCAGAACTCAAACAAAAAAGATGAGCAAAAAACTAAAAGAGTGTTCATTATAGAGAATTACTTTGCAGTTAAAGGTGATAACAATGCCATATCAAAAGAAATAGTGAAAAATCACTCACCCAGGGAAATCTCAGAAGAGTTCATGAATTGGACTCAAATCCAAATCCAAAAACTCATAGAAGAGCTTAAAAAATAATTTAAAAGCAAAGAAGAGAGGAAGAAGAAAAAATGGAAAAAAGAGGAAAATTATGAGAAATTGACAAAATAAATCAATTCTGTTAAAAGTAAAAATAACCAACTGGAAAAGGAAACACAAAAGTTAATTGAAGAAAATAAAACCCTAAAACATAGAATTGAGCAAATAGAAACCAATGAATTTATGATATTACAAGATTCCATGAAACATGGAGAGCAATGTGGAACTATGTCCAAAGTGCAGTAAAACTGTTTATTCCCTTTAACCCAGTAATTTCAATTCTAGGTCTATATCCAGAAAAGATAATTTAAAAAATGGGAAAAGTCTCACATGTCCCAAAATATTCATAGCAACTCTTTTTGTAGTGGCAAAGAACTGGAAATTGAGGGGATTCCCCTCAATTGGGGAATGGCTAAACAAATTATGGTATATGAATACTATGGAATATTATTATTCTATAAGAAACCATTAAATGGTTGGTCTCTAGAGAATCCTGGAATGAATTACAGGATATGATGCTATGTGAAGGGAACAGAAACAAGAGAACAAATATGCTATCTCCATCCATAGGAAGAAAAATAAAACACACACAAAAAACCACTTTAGAATCTCATGAAAATTTTATAAAAAATTATCTCTTATGTATCTATTTCCCTTAATCCTAATTCTCCATGACTGAAAATGACTAATCTGTAAATATGTTTATTTTTTAAATCCAAAGATATTTTATTTTCATCTATATGCACATGCATATTTTTGTTACAAAATTTCCTTCTCACCCTTCATCCCCCAACAGTAAAGTTATCTTATCATTGTACATACATTTTTTCTTAAAACATTTACAGATTACTTATTTTTGGTATGAGGAATTAGGATTAAGAAAAAGAGATACATAAAAGATAATTATTATAAAGTGTTCATCAGATTCTGAAGTGTTATTTGTTTTTGTTTTTGTTTTGTTTTGCTTTGTTTTTCTTCCTCTGGATAGGGACAGCATAATCCCTACCTGGTCCCATAGAGTTGTCCTAGCTTTCTTAACTGCTGAGAGTCCCTTTTTCCATCAAGGTTGTTCATCTCACAATGTTGTTGTTAATGTGTACATTGATGTCTTGATTTAAATATGCTTATCAAAAATATGTATGTACAGTGTTAACCTGTCTATTTGCCACAGAATAGAGGGTGGTAGGAAGGGAAGGTGGAAGGAAATTTTTTAACTTAATAATGTACATATGTATATGGATGAATGTTGAAAAATATTTAATAACATGTATTTGGAAAAATAAAACATCAATTAAGAAATAAAACAAAACAAAAAGAAGATTCCATCAAACCAAATGAAAAAGCTGAAAAAACTGAAGAAAATATAAAATAACTTTTAGGAAAAACAAGCGACCTGGAAAATATATCCAGGAAAGATAATTTACAAATCATCAGACTACAAGAAAGTTTAGATCAAAAAAAGAACTTGGAAGACATCAGGCAAGAAATTAGCAGGGAAAACTGTTCAAATCTACTGGAACAAGAAAACAATATAGCCATTCAAAGAATGTAGAGAACCCTTACAGAAAGAAATCCTAGGAAGACCACAAGGGCTGTTTTAGCTAAGGAGAAAATACTGCAAGTTGCAAAAAGGAAACAATTTAAATTCAAAGGAAACACAATCAAACTCACACAGGACCTATCAGCCTCAACACTGAAGAACCACAGGACCTGGAATACCACATATGAGAGGGCCAAAGGACCTGAGATTACAACCAAGAATTTAGTACTCTGAAAAATTCAGCATATACTGTCAGGGAAAAGGATGGATGTTCAACAAAATAGAAGCCTTCCAAAATTTCATGACAAAAAGACCAGAACTGAACAGAGAATTCAATCTCCAAATACACTACTCAAGAGATGCATAAAAAAGGTAAATGTAAAGGGGAAGGACTAAAAAACCCAAAACAAATACATTTTGGTCGACCATTAAATTGTATACAAGCCTAAAAGGGAACATATACACTTATAATTTTTGAGAATTGTACTTCTCTTAGGTTAATTAAAGGGTCAAATATAATTGAAGAGATTGGACTTTGAGGATATTGGTATGGTTCAGTCTCATCTCTCCAATGAAAAAATTAAAGAGGATATCTATATGTTTGAGGCAAAAAGCCTGATCAAAAGCAAGGGTGTTTGTTTACTCTAAATTGAAGTATCCCCCTTTCCTTTGTCCTGTGCTCCTGGAGCTTTGCAATTTCTCTGGTGAGGACATGATAAGCTGGGTGGTCCTGAGTCAGTGTCTCCCATAATTTATAATAAATTGTAAAGTTCTTAAGTGAGATCTCCAGAGCATTCCAGACTTACAACAGTTTGGGATGCTTATAGTTAATTAAATCAGGGTTACACTTAATCCATACTTTACTTAATAAGGAGTTAAATACCCTGGGTGGGGGGAAAAAGTGTGAGAGAAAGAATGCTTGGAGGGGGAGGGATACAGATAGTTCATGAAATAATATGGCTTTCAATGATACTTTCACTCATGAAGATTCTGTGTCCTAGGAGGATACTTGAAAAGGGGGTAAGGTTAAAAAATGATTAGTATTTGATGTAATTCAAGACCCTTGAAAAGTATACTTCTAAGTACTTAATGACAATGAAGTAATACTACTTATCAAACAATCAAGCAATCTGTGATGGTACTTTGATAACACTTTGAGCTTATCAAGCAGTTAATCAAGCTGTGTTTGATGATATCTGATTAATACTTAAGAAAACACCAGATTAAGATTCAAAAAGATTTAAAATTTTAGAGCAAAAGAAGGAGCATGTGAACACTGAGTAAATTTGATTCAATAGATTTGGCCCAGAGAGGAAATAAGATACATTCCCACTTGGGTTTAAAAAACTACTCTACTGGGAAGGATGGGATGGGGGGAATGAAAAGAAAAGGAGAGAAGGGACTGATAAAAAGGAAAGCAAAGATTATAAAACAAACTGAAAATTAAATTTTAAAAGAAAAGTTAAAGGGGAAAGGGAGTATAGTTTAAGTGAGGAGGAATAAAAGGAAAGGAAAGAGAAAGATATAAATGGGGGAAAATAGCATGGAGGGAAATACAGAACTGGTAATCTTAACTGTAAATGTAAATGGAATTAATTATCCCATTAAAGTAGATAGCAGAATGAATTAAAAACAGAATCCTACAATATGTTGTGTACAAGAAACACATTTGAAGCAGAGAAATATACACAGATTAAAGGGAAACAGATGGAGCAAAATTTATTGTGCCTCAGCCAAAGTGAAAAAAAAAAAAACACAGGGGTAGTGATTCTGATCTTGGAAAAAGCAAAAGCAAAAATTGATCTCATTAAAAGAGATAAAGAAGAAAACTATACCTATTTAAAGGTACCATAAGTAATGAAGTTACATCATTGTTAAATGTGAATGCACCTGGTGGTATAGCATCCAAACTCCTAGAGGAAAATCTGAATGAATTACAAAGAGACATAGACAGCAATAATTTAATAATGGAGGACTTCAATCTTCCTCTCTCAGAAGTGGATAAATCTAATAACAAAATAAATAAGAAGGAAGTTAAGAAGGTGAATGCAATCTTAGAAAGCTTAGATATGATAGACCTCTGGAGAAAACTTAATGGGGAATGAAAAAAATATACCTTTTTTCTCAACAGTACATAATACCAATACCAAAACTGACCATATTCTAGGGCATAAAAACTTTCTAATTAAATGCAGAATGACAAAAATATGCCTATTTCTCAGACCAAGATGCAATAAAATTATATATAATAAAGGGTAATGGAAAGAAACCAAAAACTAATCAGAAATGAAATGCCTTAATTTTAAATAATATGTGGATCAAATAGCAAATCATAAGATTTATCAAAATCATATACAAGAAAATTATGACATCATAGCAAAATTTATGTGAGCCAAGGCAGATTTGAATGGAACTTTTATATCTCTTAATTCTTATATGAATAAAATAGAGAAAGAGGAGATCAATGATTTGTTTATGCAACTAAAAATGCTTAAAAATTAATTAAACAAATTAAAGATTCCCAATTAAATACTAAATTAGAATTTCTGAAAATCAAAGTCAAAATTAACCAAATTGAAAGCAAGAAAACCATTGTCCTCAGAAATAAAACTAAGAGTTGATTTTATGAAAAAGCCAATAAAATAGATAAACCCTTGGTTAATATATTTTAAAAATGAAAGGAGATAACTAAATTGCCAGTATCAAAAATGAAAAGGGTGAACTAACCATCAATGAGAAGGAAATAAAAATGTTAATTCAGAGCTACCTCGCCAAATTGTATGTCTATAAATTTGATGATCTGAATGAAATGGATGAATATTTACAAAAATACTGCCCAAATAAGCAGAAGAGGAAATAAAATACTTAAATAATTATATTTCAGAAAAAGAAATTGAAGAAGCAATTTCCCTAAGAAAAAATCTCCAGATCTAGATGGATGTACAGACAAATTCTACCAAACATTTAAGGAGTAATTAATTCTGATTCTACACAAACTATGTATTAAAAATAGAAGGAGTTCTACCAAATTCCTTTTATGGCACCAACATGATGCTAACACCTAAATCAAGAAGAACCCAAACAGATAAAATTATAGATCAATCTCCCTAATGATTATAGATGCAAACATCTTAAATAAAATTTTAGCAATGAGATTACAGCAAGTTATTACTAGGTTAACAGAAGACACATTCAGGTAGAGTTTATACCAGTTTGGCAGAGATGATTCAATACTAGGAAAATACTCAATATATTTGAAAATATTAATAGCAAACCAACAGAAATCATATGATTATCTCTACAGATGTTGAAAAAGTCTTTGATAAAATAGAATATCCCTTCTTATTAAAAAAAAACTAGAATATTTAGACCCAAAGAGTTTTCTTTAAAATAATAAGTAGTATCTACCTAAAACTATCAACAAATATTATATGTTTTGGGGAAAATCTTGAATGCTTTTCCAATCATTTCTGGAGTGAAACATGGATTCTCCTTTCACTATTACTATTCAATATGGTATTAGAACTGTTAGTTTCAGCAATAAGATAAGAAAGGAAATTGAGGGAGTCAGAATTAGCAATGAGGGAGTAAAACTTTCACTCTTTGAAGATGATATGATGGTTTAGTTAGAGAACCCAATAAAATTATCTAAAAAGAACTTCTTGAAACAATTAACAAATTCAGCTAAGTATTAGGATATAAAATAAACCTACATTAATTATAAACATTTTTATATATATAAACAACAAAACCCAAGAGTAAGAAATAGAAAGACAAATTCCATTTAAAGAAACTATTGGCAATATTAAGTGCTTGGGAATCTACCTCCTAAGACAATCCCAGAAACTGAATGAGCATATTTATAAATCACTTATCATCCAAATAAAGTCAGATATAAATCATTGGAAAAATGTCAATGGAGTTGACAATGGTTGTCAATGGTTAAGTTGAGCTAACATAAGAATAATGACAACTCTACCCAAATTAAATTTTTTATTGAGTTACATACCAATCAAACTACCAAACAATTATTTTGCTGAGTAGGAAAAATAATAACAAAATTCATCTGGAGTAACAAAAGGTAAAGAATAGCAAGGGAAGTGATGAAAAAATGTAATGGAAGGTGGCCTAGTTATAAAACTGTAGTATAATGTGGCAGTCTTCAAAATGGTCTGGTTCTGGTTAAGAAATAGAATAATGGATCAGTGTATTGCAATAGGTTCAAAAGAAATAGTAAATGACTACTGCAATCTCCTATTTAACAATCTGTATAAGACATTAATTAGTTCCTGGGATAAGAGCTCACTATTTGACAAAAACTGTTGGGAAAAACTGGAAAATAGCATGACAAAAACTAATCAGATCCACATCTCACAACCTGTACCAAAATAAGATCAAAATGGGTACAGGATTTTGACATAAAGAGTGACATAATTAATAGACCAAGAAATACTCTATCTCTCAGATCTATGGAAAGTGGAAAAATTTATGACCAATCTTGCAAAATGAATGATTTTGACTACATTAAATTAAAACGGTTTTTGCACTAATAAAATCAATGCTGCCAAAATTAGAAGGAAAGCAGAAAGCCAAGAAATAATTTTCACAACTAAGAATTCTCTTAAAGATCTTATTTCTAAATTATTTAGAGAACTGCATCAAATTTTTAAAGGTTGAAAGCCATAATCATCAAAGGGTAAGAATAGACAGTTTTCAAATGAAGAAGTCATATGAAAATGTGCTCCAAATCATTATTGATTAGAGGAATACAAATTAATTTACTTCTGAGGTATCGTCTCACACCTATCAGATTGGGTAAGATGAGAAAAAGGGAAAATAATCAGTTTGGAGAGGTTGTGTGAGGATTGGTACGTAAATGCATTGCTGGTGGAGTTGTGAACTGATCCAAACTTTCTGAAGAACGATATGGGACTATGCCCAAATAGTAATAAAACTGTTCATTCCCTTTGGCCCAGCAATTCCATCTCTAAGCTTATATCTAGAAGAAATCATAAATAAATGGGAAAAGTCTCACATGTTCCAAAATATTCATAGCAGTTCTTTTTCATAGTGGAAAAGAATTGGAAATTGAGGGGATGCCCATCAATTGAAGGAATGGCTAAACAAGTTATGATACTTGTTAATATTCATATTAAGGAATATTATTGTTCTATAAGAAACCATAAATGGTTGGACTATAGAGAAGCATGGAATGAGTTACATGATCTGATGTGGAGAGAAGAGAGCAGAACCAAGAGGTAGAAGCAGCTCCTCTCAGCAGTTCAGAGAGTCAGGACAACCATATTAGACCATCTATGGACAATGCTATCCCCATCCAGAGGAATAAAAAAAATGAAACAAAACAAAACCAAAAAACCCCATCATTATCTGATAGATGCTTCATTCACTTAAAAAATTATCTCTTATGAATTCCTTTCCCTTAATCCTAATTCCTTATACAGAAAATGACTAAAAAATGTTTATCAAAAATGTATATGTACAATATTAACCTTACTATTCACTGCAGAGGGGAAGGAGGTGGGAATGGAGGGTGGAAGAAAGTTTTGTAACTTACAAATATACTTATGTATATGGATGAATATTGAAAAAGTTTTATAACGTGTATTTGGAAAAATAAAATGTCAGTAAAAAGCAAAAAAGAAAAAACTTTATAGTATCTAACTTAATGTTATGATTATTTTATTTCTTCAAAGATATAGATATACTTTAAATAATGTGCCAATAAATGTTAACTATTGATAAAGTCTTACTAATTAATGAATTCCTTCATATTGACCCCACTGTACTATATTTATTTTAAGTTTAATGACACAATAAGTAAAATAAAGCGTCCTGAATCAAGGAGACCAAAATTCAAATCTGGCTTTAGTTAATTATCTAGGTTTATGATTCTGGGCAGATAATTTAACCTTTGAGTCTTAGTATTCTCATCTGTAAAATGGAACTAATAACAGCATCTACTTCTATTATTATAATTAGAATCAATTAAAGTAAAAATATAAAGTGCTTTGAGAACATTAATACTAGCTATAATAACACCTTGACTTAATTAGCTTTTTTACTGATTTATTTTTACTTTTGATTCTTAAGTTTTAGAAATTCAAATTGAGATTTCAGTCCCTTAATGTTTTTAAACTGTTTTCAAATATTGATGCCTCTACATCCTAACTATATGCAATTAACTTTTGAAGTCATGTATTGGAATTTTATGTTTGGAGCTATGTTTTGGATTCATATTTCATTTTATGAGACTAAAACCACGATTATAAGTAGAAAAAATGTTTTGTTTTGTTTCCTTTATCCTTACTCTCAGATAACATTGCAAATATCACATTCAGAATTATACCTTCTTAGGCTGCATTTTATAAGATTTTATTTCTGATGATTACAAAAAGATTCTAAAAATCCAAGTATTCATTTTGATGACATTCAAAATTTGGGAAATTGGTCCTATAGACTGTGATAATGAACAATAGAATTTACACTTCTAAGACATTCAACAGCTACAGGCTAAATATTCTGTGGCTAGCCTTATTCCCAAAATTTGGTGACTAGAGAAAAAAGGGAAAAAAAAATCAATGTTAACAGTTCACTGATCAAAGTCTGACTTGACCCACTTACAATCTATAATGACTTGAATCTTAACTAAGTGTCCTCTGTGCTTTGATAGGCACTGATTGATGGAAATGCACTCTGAATTTTTCAAGAGTAATTGTACCATGGAGAAATGACTTAACTACTGTAGATATACTAGGGGGAAAAATAACTTGATACTATTTAAAGTCGAGGAGTAAAAATATTTTGAAAGATCATACATATGGACCTCCCATGGCTAGAAGGACAAAAATAAATGTTTCCTAAGTGAATTAAAATATTGTTAAAGTCCATTAAAATATAATGAAAATAAATTACCCAGATTTCTACTCTGGGAATACAAAATCTATTTGCAATGAGAATTAATTAAAAACTAATAAAATAATTTAATTCATGTGAGTCTAAAGAATCCATTGATGAATAACTCCAAATGAAAGAAAAGTAGATAGAGCGTACAAAATAAAATTATATAAATTCCTTTTTTCATGTCATTGATATAGCTAGCATTTTTAATAGTGTATTAAATAATAGTAGTGAAGATGAACATGTATGTTCACTTCTGATCTTATTGTGAAGGCTTCAAATTTATCCTTGTACCAGTTAATACTTGCTTTTGGTTTTAAATACTCCTTATTATTTTAATAAAAACCCAATTTATTCTTAGGATTTTTACTGTTTGTTCATAGGAAAAGATATATTTTGTTAAAAAACATTTTCTGCCTCTATGGAAATAATCATAATTTTTTATGCTTTTGCTATTGGCATCAATTATACTGATAATTTTCATAATTTTTAAACATCTTTGAATTCCTGACCAAAGTATATGATGTATTGTTTTAATCAGCTTGCTAATATTTTATTTAAAATGTTTGTATTGATATTAATGAAATTGAACTCTGTTTATGCTGTCCAAGTATTAATTATCAAAAACTTATTTGTGTCATAAAAGTATTTTTCTGGAACTTCTTCACCTATTTAAAAAAATAGTTTTAATAGTATCATGGACAGTTTAGATGACCTAGGGGATAGAGTATAGATTTTGGAATCAGGAAGACTCATCCCTGAGCTCAAATTTGACTTCAGATATTAACTATGTCAACCTGGGTAAGTCACTTTACCCATTTGCTTCAGCTTTTCGAAAAAAGTGCTGAAGAAATAAAAGGCAAGCCACATCTTTGCCAAGAAAAACCTTAATGGTATAATAAGGGGTCAGACAATTAAAACAACTGAATAAAATATTATTGGAATTATTTTTTTCCTTAAATATTTGGTAAAATTCATTTGTAAATTCATCTGGTACTGCGGATTTTCACTAGGGAGTTCTTTTATGATTTGTTGAATTGTTTTTTATTAAAGTATTCTATTTCTACCTTTCTTAATGTCAGAAGTACAAATTGTTGTACAAATTCATTTTTTTACTTAGATTGTCAGTTTTACTGGCATATATTTAGGCAAAATAACTCCCAATAATTACTTTGATTTATCTTCATTTACTGTTCTTTTATCCGTTTCACTTTTTTTTAGGGTTTTTTTCCCCCCAAGGCAAATGGGGTTAAGTGGCTTGCCCAAAGCTACACAGCTAGATAATTATTGTGTCTGAGGCTGGATTTGAAGTCAAGTACTCCTGACTCCAGGGCTGGTGTCCTATCCACAGCGCCACCTAGCTGTCCCCTTTTCACTTTTAATACTGATACTTTGGTTTTCTTCTTTTTTTTTTAATCAAATTCATGAACAGTCTATATCTGATTTTTTTTTCATGAAACCATCTCCTAGTATTATTTATTTGTTCATTTTTAAAAACTTAACAGTCTTTTTAATCACTCCTCTAATTTCTTTTAGTATTTTCAACAGTGGATTTTAATTTGTTTTTTTGCCAGTTTTATTAGTTGTATGCCCATTTCTTTTATTGATATATCCATTTAGAGAAAGAACATTTCACCTAAGTACTGCTTTGACTACATCCCACAAATTTTGATATGTTGTCTCATTTTTGTCATTCTTTTTAATGAGATTAATGATACTTTGTAATAGTCTTTGATTCACTGATTCTTTAAAATTGGTTATTATCTTCCCAATTAATTTTTAATTGATGTTTCCATGGTAATTTATTGAATTTAATTTTGTTGAATTATGATCTAAAAGAGTGAATTTAGTATTTCTGCATTTTTTGCATTCATTTATGAAGTTTTTATGTCCCAATACAATTTTGTGAAGGTGCCAAGCACAGTAGCAAAAAAGATGATAACTTCTATTCCCATTCATTCCTACTGTCCCTGCTCTCCCCAGGTAGATCATATAAAACTTTTTAAAGATTCTATTCATCTCCTTTACTCACTAGTACAGCTTTACTGTCTATTTCTATTTGATTAAGCATTTTCTGTAAAAATTTGGATGCTGTGCTATTTGGAGCATATTGATATGCCTCAAATTTCTGTTTCCTTTATAGTTTCCCTGCTTTTCTCTTTTAATTATGTATATTTTTGCTACCATGATTGCTAACCATTTTTAAAAAATTCTGTTGAAGCAGGCAGCTAGGTGGCGCAGCCCTGGAGTCAGAAGTACCTGAGTTCAAATCTGCCCTCAGATGATAATTACCTGGCTGTTTGGCCTTGGGCAAGCCACATAACCCAAAAATCAAAAAAAAAAAAAAAAAACATTCTATTGAAGTGGAATAGATTCTACTCCAACTCCTTATTTTAACTCTCTATGTGCCTCTGTTTTAAATGTATTTCTTATATCGACATTGCTAGATTCTGGTTTCTAATCAATTCTATTTGCTTCTATTTTCTGCTTCTGTTTCTGATAATATACAATTTACATTAAGGATTCTATTTATCATTTGATTTCCTATTTCAAATTCCTTCTCTAAAGACTGTTTCAGTTCTGATCATGCCTTCCTTTATCACCCTCTTTTTTCTTCTTATTCCATTCTTATTTTCTTGTTGGATAAAATAGATTTTTATACTCTTTTGAAGGTGATATAAAATTTCCTATCCTCTTAAGATTTGACATTACAGTAAGTTTTAAGCATTATCCAGAATTTCCCTTCCCCTCTAAAATCTCTTCTTCACACTCCTTTTATGTGAGATAATTTTCCCCATAGTGCTCCTCAGTTTCTCTTTCCAGGGTTTCCCTTTTTCTCATGTATCCCTTTTTGTTATCTTTCCAAAATATTTGACACTCCCACATCTTCTGTCTATGTAGAATCCTTCCAGATGCTCCAATAATAATAATTTTATTAGGTTACATATATTATGCTTATAGGATACCTTATAGGACACCTATTTAATCAGATTGACTTCTTTATTATTTCCATTCTTGTTTATCTTTTTCTGGTTTTCTGTAGTTTTATATTTTAAAGTTAAAATGTTAATTCAGTTCTGGATTGTTCTTCAACAGCACTTGAAAGTATTCTATTTCAATTCATATCCATTTCTTTCTTTGAAAGTTTAAACTTATTTTTATTGGGAAAGTTATACTTCACTGTAATCCTACATCTTTTGCCTTCTGGAATATCAAATGTGATATGACATTCTCCATTCTTTTCAGGTAATAGTTGTTAAATCTTGCGTGATCCTGACTGTGGTTCCATTATATTGAATAGTTCTTTTTGACTGCTGAAGGCATTTTCTTTTTGAACTTTAGCTCTGAAATTTAGACATAATATTCACGAAAGTTTTCATTTTGGAATCTCTTTAAAGTGGTGATTAGTAAATTCTTTCAATTTTTATTTTATTTTTCAATTTTGGGCTGAGTAGCTTTTCTTCTTTGATGATGACTTTTAGGCAGTACAATAATTCTTTAATTCTCTCTCCTAGATCTATTGTTCAATTCAGTTGTTCTTCTAACATTTCATAATTTTTTCCATTATTTTGACTTTTTGAAATATTTCATGCTGTCTCTCTCTCATTACTGACTCAATTCTAATTTTTAAGGTATTATTTTCTTTGGTAAATTTTCATGTCACTTTTTTACCTTTAATCATTCTTTTTTAAATCTACTCTTTTCTTCAGTATTTTATGCCTCTTTTACCTAGCTGTTGACAGTCTTTTTCCTAATTTTCTTATTTTACTCTCATTTATAATTTTTCATCTACTATTCTAATTTGATATTTGAACATCATTTCTTAACATTTTCAGGAATTTTTGTTTGCTTATGCCCATTCATTTTTTATTTCACTTTGAGGCTTTGTTTTTAGCATTGCCCCCTTTTAATTTTCTTCTTGATCTTCCTTATCTTGGTAGATTTTCAAGGTTTTATTTTATTGTTTGCTCATTTTTCAAACCTTTTTCCAACATGTCCCAAAGTTTCAGACTGTTTCATGCTGCTCTTTTCAGAATTAGTTCAGGATAATTGGAAGTTTTCAGTCTTTCCAAAGAAATTCCATCTGGGTAGAGGTGTAGTCACTGCTCTGCTCATCTTCACTCTCATTGTCACCCAGAAAGAACCTCTTCTTTCTTGCTGTAGTTACTGTTTCTTGAAATTTTTACTTAGAAGAGGTTATGTGCAGTAGAATGGCCAAACAGCACCTTCTCCTGAGGGCAGTGCTTCGAGAGAAGTCTTCTGTCCTCTAATTCTGAAAGATATCCAGTTTCCTTATCATCTCTGGGCAGAGGTCTAAAGTATCAGCTTATGCTGCTGTTGGCCTCTACCTCCAAGGCCCACAACTGGTGTTTTCAGCACATTTACTCAGTTGCGAGCCCATTCCCCAGTATCACTGACTCTTCTCTCTTTGACCTCCTAAGTTGTCTTTGACTGGAAAATATCTCAACCAAACTTTTTGTTGATTTTGCCACTCTAGAATTTGATTTTAAGGCATTATTTTAAAATTGTCTAGAGGGGAATGTTGGGAGAAGTTAACTTTATTGCTTCCTCTATTCTGACATCTTGCCTCTACTCACTAGAAAAACACATTGCAAACTTTTAAATTAATATAAAATTTAAAAAAGTATTTTCAAGGTTGCTATAATAATTGTTATTGGAAGAGCTAGGTGACACAGTGGATAGAGCACTGGCACTGGAGTCAGGAGGACCTGAGTTCAAAATCAGCCTTAAACACTCAATAATTACTTAGTTGTGCGACCTTGGGCAAGTCATTAATCCCATTGCCTTGCAAAATCAAAAACAAAAATGAAAACAAATAATAACTATAATTATAGGTATAACTGAAAATATTCAAGAACTAGAATTTTATCTCAAATTTGGTCATTTCAGTTGCTTTAGGTACCAATGATTCCTTTGCATATAGGTATTTTTTTCCTACCTATGTGAATAGTGACTGAAGTCTTTGTTGAGTGTCTTCATGAGTTGTCCAAAAGAGTTAGCAGTCAATCAAAAAGTATTAATTGTCTATGATGTTGCAGGCACTTTGCTAAGGATTGGAAAACAGATTTTGTTGTTGTTGTTGTTGAATCATTTTCAAACATATTCAAGTTTTCATGAAAACGTGGGTTTTTCTTGCAAAGTTTCTGAAGAGATTTGCCATTTTTCTTCTCCAGTTCATTTTACAGATAAGGGAATTGAAGCAAACAGGATTAAACGACTTGCCCAGGATCACATCATTACTAAGTGACTAAGGCCAGATTTGAACATGGATTTGAACTTCCTGATTCCAGGTCGGGAACTCTTTCCAGAGAGCCACCTATGAACCCTGGGAATACAGATTTAAAGAATGGGAGATGGGGGGGGTGGAAATCTTATTCTTAAAGAGAATACTGAATACTTCTCACTGAAGAAGATGACAAGATCATTTAGAATTAAAGATAGACAATAGATCTATATCAAGGTCATAGGGAAATATTGCTAGCTTACTAGAGAACTTCTCAGACTTTGCTCTAAAGAAGCACACAGGGGCAGCTAGGTGGCACAGTGGATAGAGCACCGGCCCTGGAGTCAGGAGTACTTGAGTTCAAATCTGGTCTCACACACTTAATAATTTACCTAGCTGTGTGGCCTTGGGCAAGCTACTTAACCCCAATTGCCTTGTAAAAACTTTAAAAAAAAGAAATGACAATAATAATCTCTGATTATATGAAAGAAAATATCATATAGATGAGGCATTCTTTTTTTTGTGTATGTTGTATGGGCCTACTTGAGAATCTGATGATACCTGTGAAAATCTTTTCAGATGTCTTTAAAACCATAAAATTAAATGTTTATAATTTAAAAGGAAACCATTTCTATTGAAATACCTATTCTAATTATTGTTTGATAACAACAACAAGGTCAGTGAACCTGGATTTAAGTGTCCTTGATGTCAGGAATGTTTGTGAATTGTTCACAAACATCAATAATAAAGAAATGGATTTAAAATTCAGTTTTTTAAAGTTTAAATATTAAAATATTCATTGTGACAAGTTCATAGAAATATTAAATTTTCAAATAGTTTCAGTCATGTATTACTGATTGGTCTTTCTATGTCACAAATTTAGTGTTGAAGTAGTTTTGAAATTATTTTATATAATTACCTTAATCATTTAACTACATTCCTAGCAGTATACAATTAAAATTTTGATCACTTAGAGAAACATTTTTTTTCAGATTGAGTGATATTTGTGACATAGGATTTCAAAAAAAAGTATGCAATAAAACGTGTTCATTAATACACATTTGGAAAGGTTTGTGAACTTCTGAATTCTTTTCAGGATACATTGTCATGTTCTTCATGGCCAACCTCACCAGGTTTGAGATGGGAAAAGAGATGGTGTGACCTTCGATTAATCCCCTTACTTCATTCACGTTTCTCCCAATACCTCCCTGGATCAGATTTGTGTAGGTAAGTGACTCCACATTAATTTTATGTTGACAAGAAAATATATTTACAAATCTGTTTGTATATAAATCTATTTTTCTTTCTACTATCTATCCACCTGTCTGTCTCTTTCTATCTATTTTTCTAATGTACATGTGTACAGGCTAATCTCACCATTATAATAATATATGGAAAATATTTTGAAAAAGTTCCTGAATATTTTTAAAGTCAGTTTTAAATATAAGGATCAATTCTTAATCACAACCTGAACTCAAGAGATGGAGAAATTAATTACACAGATCCCAGAGCATAGATTGTTGTTGCTTGCTTTCTTATTTTTATATGGATGGACAAATGCTTTTTGTCTAAATGACCATAAATATCATGACAGAAACTCAAAGACCATTTTACTGGTGAATAACTTGAGTGCTGGGGAAGTTAAATGGCTTGACAAAGTCACATAGATTGTAAATATTGGAATGCAAGATTTGAACCCATCTTTACCCACTGCACTAGGGATTCTCTGGAACTATTCAATTTTTTGGGAGGGAGAGTATTCCTTGTTAAGGGGTCACTGCAGACTGAGACATTTATAAGCTGTGCCAGTTTCATGTCCAGTTCTATAAATGTCATCTCTTTCTAATGATAACTCCACAAATATTAATTAAAATCATCTGGGAATTAAGAAAAAGTGAGTATCAATCCTGAACTAATTACATAAATTGAAAGCAGAGAATACTAAACTTTATGGGCTAAATAGGATCTTATTTTTAAATTTCAGGATATTATATATTAATGACTATTATATTACATTTGGAGGCAACTTGGTGGCATATTTATGTTGATAATGATTTAATATGGACAAATTATTGGACCTGAGATCAAGAACAACTGTCTTCAAATCTGACTTCAGACACTTAACTAGCTGTGTGATTTTGGACAAATTATTTAACATTTGTTTGCCTTAGTCTCCCCAACTGTAAAATGGGCATAATATCAACAATGACTTTCTGAAGTTTTTGTGTGGAACAGATGAAATAATTTTTAAATTACTTAGCACAGTGACTAGCATATAGTAAATGCTATGAAAAGAATAGCTATTACTTATTATTGTTACTTTTTATTTTATTTATATTATTTATTTATTATCAGTTATTATAATTTTTGAAGTTATGTCCATATACTAGGCAGTAAGGACACGAAGATTTTGTTAAAGTCATGCTATTCATCTGCACATCATCGTTGTCAGTGTAGTAAACCTCCCCTAGAGATGCTCATTTGCAGCTGTTCTGTAATTTCTAGTCTTCATGAATTGCCTGGGGCACTGGAAGTTTCAGGGACTTGCCTAAGGTCACATAACTGTGTTCAAAGGTAGACCTTTAATCTATATTTTTCTGACTTCAAGGCAAGATGTCTAGCTGTTATATCATACTGATTCATGTGTTATATGAAAATACTCAAATTGCAAATCAGATTCTTAAAATAATGCCAGAATATTGATAACCAAATTTCATGTTCCATATGTTTTCAAGAATAAATTTCCTTCCACAAGGATTAAATTAAACCCAGAAAGTTTTATAAAAGTCAGTATAAACAGATAGAGACTTATGCTTCTAGCTAACTCTTCATTCATATAAATGCTAGATAAAGGTGACTGAAAAGCTTTAATAATAGTAAATATAGTCCTAGATAGGTCTTCAGGGCACAAAAGATTCCTATCTTGACCTCCAACCCTCTCCTCACAAACCAAAATAATCTGTGGTCTGAAAATTCATGGAGTGCTGTTTGATTTGAATTATGCCAATAATTACTTTTAATAACCAATTTTAAAACCAAAATGTGAGCATCTAAAGACTGCTAAACTTACTGAGTAGTAATATGATGCTTCTAGATCAGTATTGTGTGACTAAACCTCAAAGAGGGAACAGAACCTGCAAACTATAAGCCAGTTCACTTACTAGAAAACAAGACTACAATTTTCTGTTAAATTTTCAAGGTTTGTGAAATCCAATGGTCTTTATGAATAATTCTTTTATCCAGATGCAGGAATACTTAGAGATTTGAAAGCAATATTTAAAAAAAGAAGGGAGAATAAAAACTATAAAGTCAAAAATTACACTTTCCTTAATACTTTAATTATGTAGCTGTTCTCTAGAAAATATTTATTTTTTCCAAGTCAAGAATTACAAAACAGTTTGAGTGTTCTCAAGAGGACAACAAACTTTTTAAACATTTAATGCTCCTCTAGACTAAATAAATACATAATGAAGGATATTGATTTCAGAGTTTCATAAATTATATTGAAAATAAATAGATTAAATATTCCTACTTATTTCATGTCTAATGATTTTGCAAAATCACTTTTTTCTTTTGTGAATCTGTCCCTGAAGAGTACCCACAAATCTTTGAAAATATGAGTTAGATAATGCTTCGTAATGTACGAGATTTGCAAGCTCAATCAACACTACCTTGGGCATAGCACAGGAGACAACAGTGATGGAGGGGACAACAATTTTACTTTGTTACATTTGAGGAAATTAAAATGCAAGAATAATATATGGTTTCCCTACCTTGCCTAAATATGTGGTAAAAAAGGTGGTAAAAAAATCCATTCTTTGAATTCTTAACCCAAGCAGTCACATATGAAGCTATTTGTATAAAAAAACAGTTAAATATTTGAAGCAATGCATTTAACATATGCAAAAACTTTAGCCCAAAGCAAAGGAAAATTGATTCAGAGAATGAGGAAAATGATACAGAAGCTAATATATTTTAAAGAACTATAAATTTATGTTTAAATTCATAAAATAAAATATTTCTTGTAAATATTTTATAAGAATTTTTAATTGATATTTTATTTTTCCAAATACATGTTATGAAGGATTTTCAACATTTGTCCATATGCATATGTATATTTTTAAGCTACAGATTCTTTTCTACCCTCCTTTTCTACAGCCCTCCCCTCAGAGGCAAGTAGTCAGTTTAATATTATGCATACACATTTTTTCTAAACATGTTTACAGATAAGTCATTGTCAGTATGAGGAATTAGAATTAAGGGAAAGAAATGCATGAGATTTTTTTAAAGTGAATGTAGCATTCATCATATTTTCAAAGATTTTTTTGTTTTCTTTTGTTTTGTTTTTCTGCCTCTGAATGGGGATAGCATTGTTCTTAGCCAGACTAATGGGGTTATCCTAGCTCTCTGGACTGCTGAGAGCAGCTGCATCCATCAGGGTTAATCATCTCATGTTGTTGCTAATGTGTACATTGTTCTCTTGGTTCTGCTCCCTTTGTTCATCTTCAGATCCTGTAATTCATTCCATGCTTCTCTACAGTCCAATCATTTATGGTTTCTTATAGAACAATAGAATTCCATAATATTTATGTATCATAGCTTGTTTACCATTCCCCAAAACCATTCTCCAATTGATGGGAATCCCATCAATTTCCATTTCTTTGCCACTACAAAAAAGAGGTGTTCTGTCTGTATATTTTGGAACATGTGGGACTTTTTCCTCTCTCTCTCTCTCTCTCTCTCTCTCTCTCTCTCTCTCTCTCTCTATATATATATATATATATATATATATATATATATATATATATATCATCATAACGATTAAAATTAGGATTTTAGGAATAAAAAGAAAACCAGATCTTTCTAGAAAAATTATCAGATTTTTTCTTTTAACTTTATCAACTCCTGATTAAGAACAAAGAGGCAGAAAAATGCATATTGCCATGTATCCATTAATTCTATATTTCCATGAGATGAATTCTATTCTGGAGTTCATCTATTTTGAAATATATCAATCTGTTGATCATTGTTATTGAAGCCAAGGACATTGTGTTGCTATTTGTTTCCATAGTCTCTTCTGATTACACATAGATTGTCCCCTGATAAACTCAAAAGAAAATTATATTAAAAAGAATGTTTATTTACCCCCCCCATGAGATGTGTTTTAATATGGTTCATAAAGGACACAGGTATACCTGCAAATCAGGATATTTCTGATATAAAAAGGGAAAATCAGAAAATATATACCCAAGATATTAGAAGCAGCACACATGTTAACATAAAATGAACTTTGGACAAAAGTGTAATCTTATGTTCCAATGGTATCACTGTATACCCAAGTTATAAGTTATGAATTGAATACAAAGAAGAGGAGAGTGGCAGAATGCCTAATGAAGTATTCCGCATCTACCATATGCTTTGTTTTTTTCCCATTTGTTTGTTTTTGGAAATGAAATAATATCTAATATCTATGAATCTACAGCCACCAAAGATTCTTCAGGATGGAAGCCAAAAAGGATGTTTACTGAAAGCTGAGAAATGTGTACAACTTTTATAACACTTCGAACACTGAATGGCAGAAGTTTTCCATTGCTTTGTAATTGCTTGGAACTTAAACATGGTTTGTTATGCAATCCAATATGCTGTGGCAAATACACATAGTGGAACAGAGCGGCATGAAAGGCTTGGATGGCTTCCATTCATTTCAGTGTCTCTCACACTTCTGTTGTGCCTAGCTTATGTCCAAACAATGCAAAAGCACAATGTAAAATGGAATCATTAAAGCTGTGGGGAGTAACTTGGAATTCTACAGCATTTTCATAAGCAATTTAGAAGAACATCATTTCATTTTCTTAAGCAAAAACATAATCAATGAAAACCCATAAGGAGTACTTAGATACTGCTCATTTCATTCTAAGGAAAACTTTGGTCATTACTAAAAAACCACAAACTTTCCATAAGGGATAGAATACAGATTTTTATAGCATGAAGGTACCTAAGAGATCAACCTGTCTAACCCCTTCAATTACAATTGGGGAAGTTGTGGCCCAGAAAGGTTAAGAAATTTTTTGAATCTTAAGTAGTGAATAGAACCACATCCTATTTGTAATAGAAGGTTAGAAAAGATGGTCTCTAAATTTTGTGCTTCTGTGATTCTATTAGATTAATTTAGTGTGGTTGGATCACTCCCTATAACCATTATTTCAATGACATAACCTGCTATGTATTTAATGAGACTACAAACCAACAAATGATTCCAAAAGTATACCTCCTATGTAAGTTTGCTTGATTAATTCTGCAGTGATTAGAGTTTTTAAAATTTCTTGTGTCCTCTGCCATGGATATAATTGACAATTCTCTTCTCATTGGTGCCAAATGTTTCTTTTCCTTAAAGAACAATTTCTACTATCTTCAAATTGTGTATTGCCTAGATTGCCCTTCACAGTTCCATTTTCATATTTAGGCATTTATAAAACAGGACAGCAATCAGATGTGAGTTCAAGATGTGTGTTAAATTCACAATGTGAGGAAGAAAATATTTTCAGTAAGTCTTAATGAGATATGTTTAGATAAATAAAAATTATTTTCTGATCTGATCTCTTATGATATATTTATAGGCAGAATGCATTTCAAGTAATTGCTGTGGATGGGGTTTGCAGTGGAATAATTCAGTGTCTCTCTGCTGAAGACTGCATTGATTGGCTACAAGCAATAGCAACAAATATTTCAAATCTCACAAAGCACAATGTAAGTATGAACTTAAATGATTCAAATGATTCCCAGTTACACTGAATGAGAGTGATTGTAAAAGTCTCTCGGGTTTTAACCTAGACTTAATTTGTACATTAATATTTCTTGGGGCTCACATAGATAAGCTAGTTCAAGTCTATCTTTGGAACTGATTTGGATAGCTTACTGAAAGGGTTGTCATTTTACTTTAAGCTATCTTAACTACCTTTATCAGGATCAGGACAATGTACTTTTTTCCACCAGATACCAGCAGTTGCCCAGCAGGAGTTCTTGACAAATATTGGTTATGTTCAAATATCTACTCTTCTGCTTACTGTGCTTATTAAATACAGTTAAATAAATTCTATCTCAATTCAAGTACAGACATATCATGGAGAGATTGTAATTTTGGCTCCAGATCACTGCAAAAAATGAATCTTGCTATAAAGTAAGGCATACAATTTCTTTTAGTGTCTCAGAGACCAAAAAATTATGTTTCACCTCACTGTAGTCTATTGTCTGCTATAGTATTATGTCTATAAAAGAATATGCATACCTTAATTAAAGATATATTATTTCTAAAAATGCTAACCATCATCCAAGTCTTCAGTAAATTGTAATCATTTTGCTGGTAGAAGATCTTGCCTCAGTGTCGATGGCTGTTGATTGATCAGGATAATTATTGTTGAAGACTGCTGTGCCCTGGGCATTTTCTTAAAATAAGATGACAGTGTCACTGATGGACTCATCCTGTCATGAAAGACTTCTCTGTAGCATATATTATTTGATATCATTTTACTAACAATAGATCTTTCAAAAATCCAGTCATTCTCAAACTCTGTCACTGCTTATTAACTAAATTTATATAAAATGCTTTAATATTGTTGCAGTCTGAGAAGGAGAAAGTTAGAATGACTGTTTAGTGGAGCAGTCAGAATATACATAACTTTTGGCAATTAAGTTCACCTTCATATAGGTGGAGTTTGTTGTACCCCAAAACAGTTAAAACAGTAACATAAAAGATCACTGACCATAGATCACCATAATTAGTAAAATAATGATGAAAATACCAAAAAGCAGAAATATCATTACACCTACCAACATGATCTATATAGTTGAAGTGATGGTTTTTCCTGTAGTAATGTTTGGTCATAAAATTGGACTAAAAGGAAAGCTGAGTGCCACAAAATCAATGCTTTCAAATTGTGAAGCTGGAGAAGACTTTTGAGAGTCCAGTGGATAGCAAAGAGATACAATCAGTTGATTTTTTGAAAATTTATTTATTTTCATCCATATGTACATGTATATTTTTAAGTTATAAAATTTACTCCCACCCTCCCTTCCCCCTCAGCAGCAAACAGTCAGGTTAACATTGCACATACATATTTTGATAAACATGTTTACAGATAAGTAATTTTCAGAATGAGGAATTAGGATATAGGGAAAGATACATAAGAGATAATTTTTATCAAGTCCTTCAATAGATTCTGAAGGCCTGGTTGTTTATCTTGTGTGTTTTGTTTTGTTTTTCTTCCTCTGGATGGAGATAATATAGTCCATAGACAGTCTAATACAGTTTTCCAAGTTCTCTGAACTGCTGAGAGGAGTTGCTTCCATCAAAGTAGTTCATTTCACAATGTTGTTGTTGATGTGTACATTGTTCTATTGGTTCTACTCAATCAATCAATATTTATTTTTGTACTTAAAGATTTTATTTATTTTATTTTATAATTTTTCCCCTAATCTTACTTCCCTCCCTCCACTCCCTCACAGAAGGCAATATGCCAGTCTTTACATTATTTCCATGGTATACATCAATCCAAATTGAGTGTGATGAGAGAAATCATATCCTTCAGGAAGAAACATGAGAGATAGCAAGATAAGACAATAAAATATTAGCTTTTTTCTAAATTAAAGGTAATAGTCCTTGGTCTTTGTTCAAACTCCACAGTTCTTTCTCTGGATACAGATGGTACTCTCCATTTCAGACAGTCCCAAATTATCTCTGGTTGTTACACTGATAGAAGGAGTGAGTCCATCAAGGTTGATCTTCACCCCCATGTTGCTGTTAGGGTGTATAGTGTTTTTCTGGTTCTGCTCATCTCACTCAGCATCAGTTCATGCAAATTCCTTCAGGCTTCTCTGAATTCCCATCCCTCCTGGTTTCTAATAGAACAATAGTTTTCCATGGCATACATATACCACAGTTAGCTAAGCTATTCCACATTTGAAGGACATTTACTTGATCTCCAATTCTTTCACACTACAAACAGGATTGCTATGAATATTTTTGTACAAATGATGATTTTACCCTTTTTAATCATCTCTTCAGGGTACAGACCCAGTAGTGATATTGCTGGATCAAAAGGTATGCACATTTTTGTGGCCCTTTGGGTGTAGTTCCAAATTGCTCTCTAGAAAGGTTGGAGGAGTTCACAGTTCCACCAACAATTTAATAGTGTTCCAAATTTCCCACAACCCTTTCAACGATGATAATTATCCTTTCTGGTCATATTTGCCAGTCTGAGAGGTATGAGGTGGTACCTCAGAGAAGCTTTAATTTGCATTTCTCTAATAAGTAATGTCAATTAGTCAATTTTAAAGAAACAAATTCAGATACTCATTGGGAAGTCAATTACTAAAATTGAAGATTAAATGCTTTGGTCACCTAATGAGAAGGCATGACTCATTAGAATAGGAATGAATAGGATTAAAGGAAAGAGGAAAAGATATCAGGAGGAAATGAGATGATTTGATAGTATCATGGAAACAACAAACATGAACTTGGACATTCTTTGATAGATGATTGAGGATAAAAAGGTCTGGTAGGTTATGGTGCATGGAGTCAAAAAATATCTGAGACAACTGAAAGTCTGAACAATGACAAAATTATGAAAAAAATTAATACATTATAAGAATTACAAAAAATGTGACAAAGAGACAAGATATGAGTACATGCTATTTGAAAAATGGGGCTAATAAACTTGCATGAACAGAATTGTCACAAATCTTCAATTAAAAAAACAGAATAAAGTGAAGCAGAATAAAATGAAGCTTTCCTATAGTAAAGAATTTCAAGGTAACATTAGAAGGTTTACTTGTTTTATGCGCTATAGGATGGGTCTGGAAATGTTTGAAAGACTAGAAAAAAATAGGTGGGCATTAATACTTAAAATTCTGAAGAGATTCTTCTGATACTCCCTCCTGCTACATTATAAAAACATGGCAGAGAAGCAACACCAGAGTTTAGGACCAAGTATAATAAATAAAGTCACATTCTCCTATTTTTTCATCATCTTCTTTCATGCTAGCCTCTCTATCCTTTGTTTGTTTCCTTCTATCACCATCCCTCCTATGTTTGTATAATTATTCTTTATCAACTTTCTAATATCACTTCTTTACTTTTTCAGTCAAATCCTATTAGAAAACTAATATTCTTAAAAACGTGTCTTTTTTTTACTAAAAATAGTAATGTTAGATATAATTTTGGCATCAGTGTTATAAATACCTCTTATTTGTACATACTATGTCTTCTTTACTATAATTTAGTTTCTAATTACTAATATCTTTCACAGACTTGAAATAACCTAAAGTAGCTAGGTTTTTCACAAAGTTATATAACATTTGTAGTTTCTCCCTACTAAAAACTAAGGACTGACACAATTCTATGGAGGGATATGATTCTTTTTCTATACATGGCTACTGTATTACTAAACAATAGCACACAAGAATTAACACAAATAGAGGGGAGGCAAAAAAAGTATCAAGATGGAGAAAGTTGGTGCTACATGACTCATTTGTAACTGCTTCTCTGATGCAAGTTTAATTCACTTCTGCAAGGTAGGTGGCAGCCAATGATAATAAGGTACAAAAAAAAAAGCATTATGTAGCCATCTCACCTTTCTAGTTTTCCAAAGCTTCTGATGCTTCTACTGTCATTAACAAGAGGTTTTTCAGAAGGGGCATGATCAAATAGGACATTACATTTCCTCTTGATCAATGATAATCTATCTTTAAATTGGACAGTAAAGAAACAATCTAGGGTTTTTAGGATGGACAGAATAGAAAATCACTCAGTGCAACATAATTATTCATATTCTTTGACCATTGAATTTCTATTTGGGGGTAAAATTGATTGTAGGTAGTAAGAGGTTTGTAAAAAACCCACTAATATAATATTTTTGAAATATAGAAATAAAATGAAGAGAACAGGAAACAAACAAAATGTTTTCTTAGACCTTGTTAAGTTTAATATATCAATCATGTTGAGGATAATAAGGACTGTTTCTGATTCAACTATGCAGTGATGAAGGTTGGTTAGTTTTACATAACTTATATCTCTGTAGAGTTTCTGAAAATTAAGTGGTTTACCCACAGCCACACAGTCAACATGCATGTCACAGTCTGTATAATTTTCTTAAAAAACTCCTTATGCTGAAAGATCAGATGACTTCTGAAACTCACATCTCTTCAGTACTCTTTGCCCTGGAGACATTCCCTCTCTCTGATTGGAGAGTATGGAAGGCGATCATGGGATAGTTCCTTCCAGATTTCCAGTTATAAAAGAGGAACAGGACAGCCTTCTCAGTCCTTCCCATCTGCTTGCATTCCTTGGGATTTTATCTTGTTCCTCCATTCCTTCTCACCACCTCACCCCCACTACCCCGCCCCAGAACTAGCAACCTTTTCTCCTATTTGCTCCTCCCTGTCTCTCCTCAACATTTTTTCCCCCTTAATGTTTTATGAACTTTCACTCAATTGTGAATTTCTTGAGGGCAGGGACTGTTTTTTTTTTTTGGCTTTTCTTTGTATTTCCAGAACCTGGCATTTACTGCTCATATTTATATCAGAAGCCAGTTTTAAACACTGACTGGTCTTTATGACTGCAAGACAAGCTCTTAGCTAGCTAATTAGTATGCTGCCTCTTTTCCTCTATCTATCTAATCTATCCATCCATATCTTTCATCTATTTATATATATTTCTTTAATATATATATTCATCCATATAATCAATCACACACAATATAGCATATAGCATAATGTATACATTTATCTTTAAAATATGTTAGAGAAATATATATTTTCTCATACATTGGTGTGTTGAATGTGTTACAATTAAAATAATGTTTTTAAAGAATATAACAAATGTTTTTAAAGAATATAAGAAAAAGCAGAATCAAGACCATTATTTTAAAGAATATTGGTGAATTACTTATGATATTAGAAATATATACAATTTTCAACCCTTTTCCCCCCTTCTTTTTTTGAATGATTTTATTTATTTTGAATTTTACAATTTTCCCCCAATCTTCCTTCCCTCCCTCCACTTCCCACAGAAGGTAGTCTGTTAGTGTTTACATTGTTTCCATGGTATGCATTGATCTAAGTTGAATGTGATGAGAAGGAAATCATATCCTTAAGGAAGAAACATAAAGTATGAGATATAGCAGAATTTCATAATAAGATAACTTGTTTTAAAAATTAAAGTTGATAGTCTTTTGCTCTTTGTTCAAATTCCACAATTCTTTCTCAGAATACAGATGGCATTCTCCATCGCAGATACCCCAAAATTTTGCCTGATTGTTTCCCTGTTGGTTCTTTACTTAGCACTAAATTTGTACTTACTTAAAACCCTAGAAATTTATGTACAAGTATATTACAATGATCCAAATGTCAACAATTTGTAAAAAACCAAGGCATTGCATATAGAAAGAAGATATGGAGATTGAAAATTTTTTCTCCATCTGCATACTTCCCTGAAGCACAGTCAAGTTTTACCACTGGCTATTCACCAATGTAATGGTTGGCCTCCTTCTGTGCTGCAAGTCCCTCTTATGAACTGACCAAAACCAGAAAGCAGACACTGTTCTCAATTGTATGAACTATTGAAAAGTCTATTTCCTTATTTTGACAACAGTGACATTATATAAATATAAATATATATATGTATAAAATTTAGTAATACTTCCAACTAGGAATATTCTTTAATTCAATTTTTGATTTTATTATCCATTAGCTTTCCAAAATATTAATGATTATTAAGAATTGTGAATTATAGAGGATTGTACATATCTCAAGCACTATTATTGTTTGTAGTAAAAGTAATAACACAAAAGTCACATTGACTTCAAGAAGTCAGGAAATTCTGGTATCATAAAGACTAACCAAACAAATTAAAACATACAAGAAGAAAATAGCCATGTATTGAGTAAGATGATTTATATTTATCCCTAAATTTGCACAAAATATTTTATATATAAAAAAACTTTCATTGCCTTTCCTTGAAAAAGTATCCAATTCCTTCCCAGGAAATTCAATGCAATTTTGAAAATGTTAGCCAAAATATATATCATTTGTAAGAATATGTGCAGTTTATAAAAATCATTGAGATATTTTCTCTTACAAGGAATCTGTGTTATGTAAAATAGTATGATGTATACACACATGTATATGTAATAACACACATAATAGTACTTAGATACTTATCAGTTTCAGAATCTATCAAACCAGAAAAATATATGAATATATACCTATTTGTGTATATGTATATGTACATACACACACACACACACACACACACAGAAGCTTCATCACTTGTCCCTTGCACATAATTTCATGCCCCTATATTGATGAAAGAGAGGTCAATCTTCACTCTTTCAGTAACTCAGTAACAGTGCAGAGACCCAGACCAAGGACAGTTTGTTGTTTGAGCCTTGATTGGTTCACATGGAATGTGGATAACAACTGTTTCTGTTTTGACCAAAAATCCTGAGGGTCCCCCCTCCCAGATTGATTTCTTTTTCTTTTGACTATGAAATAGAGCTCATTCTTTTCTTCAATTCTTACTTGCCTACTTAATCTCAAAGAAGCCCTGAGGGTCTTGCCCTCCCAGTTTAATTATTTTTTTTTTGGACTAGCAAAAGTGATTAAACTGACCAGGGAAAGTCCTTAACTTTAAAAGACCAAGGTCTCCCACTGCATCCAAGGCCATCCTCAGTTGTCCTGATTCATATCTGATCACTGGACCCAGATAGTTCCTGAGGAGAATGTGAGACTGGTGACTTTGGAGAATACCCCCTCCCTTAAATTCTATTAGATTGCTTGTCATGGGCTTCACCTCCCTGATGTCATAGTTCTTTTTCAGTGAAGAACAAACAACCCACTGTGGAAAAAAATTCATTCCTAACTTTTTGGTTTCAGCACTTGTTAAGAGATACAGAAAAAAATTAACAAGTATCAAGATGCCAATGTATATATAAACTACAATATGACTCAGGAAAAAATAAATGATATAAAAAACAAAGCAATTTAGGGCAATCTCAGTCAGGATTCAATACAGCATTAAAGAAATTAGAAAAACCTTCATGAATGTGCCATCTTGAAAGATCAGTAATAGGCCTGATGCAGGAAAGTCAATTAGATTATAATAGCTGAACTGAATTATATTGCTATTTCCGCTTATGTATATGCATAGTAATGGAATAGGTTTATATTTCTATCTTTTAAAAATATACTCACTGTAATTCTGAATGTGTGCTAAAAAGTTTTTTCATGAATATTATATGAGGAAATGTCAGGTTCCATTTTCTATTTAGTTCAAGATTTTTTTTTGATTAAATATTTTGTTACCTCATCTAGAAGGACATTGAAAAAAAGTTATAAGTTATAGCGAGATCAGGCAGGTCTGACCTACTGAACCATGTCAATTCCCAAATATAAAATTGTATTTCACCAATATTTCTGCTTTACAGAGTACTTACTAAAGATTTCTGCCTTTTAGTGAACTGAAAGTTCAATAAATGCCACCCATATGACTTGGGAGTCAAAAAAGTTATTTTGAATTTGAACTACAATAGCTATCAGAGATTTCTGCACTGAGGAATTGAGAGTCTTGCTGCACTTTGTGTGGGTGAGAAATGGAAAATGGGAAAGATATTAACATTCTAAAAAGTATCTAGAAGTACAGAATCAAGATGATTAAGGACCTTGACAACAGTTGAAGGAGATGGATAAGTTTGGTCTAAAGAAATAAAGATTTAGGGGAAATTGATAGCTATCTTTAAATATATAAAAACTTGTCATGTGAAAGATAGATTAGACTGATGGGGCCCCAAAAAGAAGAATTAAGAACAGTAGGATATAATTTTCAGAGACACATTTAAGCTTTATATCAAAGAGAAAAAAGAAGGGTAACTAAGTGAACTCTCCAAATATTTAATGAGTGACCTTAGCATATATTGAGTTCTCCTTCATTAGAAGATTTTCAAAAAAGATTGGAAGATCACATAGAAGGGATGTGATTATTGTGTAATTCCTTGAACTAAATGATTTGAGGCTTCTTTCATTTTTGAAATTCTATGATTCTTAGTTTTATCTCATTGCTACTTACTATCACTGCATTGGAACTGCTGCTACATTAGGCCAAGTTGGTCTGAATAGATTTTTCAAAGTTAAGTTTTGTGAAGTGTCAAAACAAAAAACAAAAATCAAAAACAACCTACTTCATTAAGTGTAGCAATATATCACCTGCATTTTCTTCATCTAGTCATTTGCTGTGATCAGTAGCTTTATCAAGCATCTCTAGCAAGAGCTCCCATTTGTTTATTTTCGTAGTCAGATAAGTCTTAAATCCCTAAATATATTTTTCTTCAGAATTTACTTAGCTAATAATTCATTTTACCCCATTTGTGTGTCTCATATATATACATCCATGAGAGCAAATGAGGAAATGATCATTTCTCTGGCTGTTTTCTAACATCAACAGATGTTATAAGTGGGCATTTGTATAAGAAAAATAAAAATTTCACTCCTTCAAGGCAGTTTGTAAGAGAGACCTAATATATCATTCAAGATGTTCCCTGGTGACATAAAATAATTGTAGAGTTAGCAGAAGAATGTTCATGTGATCTCATGAGATTTATTATAGAGTACCACATTAATTCAGTTTTATTCACTGGGAAAATGTAGTTATCAGTTTTATGAAAGGAATTTTCTCTTCCTCTAATGGAGAAAGTTAAGAAAGGAGAAAAAAATGACTAAAATATATGAAAAGGGCAAAGTTTTCCACTCAAAAGTGAGGAGTTGATGGCCTACAACTTGTAGGCATCTTCTTATCCTTTTCTAAAGTCTTAACAGCTAATGCTTGTCCATCTTGACAGAATTAAATTCTGTATGCATAGCACAGCCTTTGAGGACCCAAATTAATCTTCATGTAAGGCCCTGAAATAGAACTTTAGTGTACCTTAAGAATGAAAGTTATTTGGCTTATCAGTTTAATATGTCCTTAATCAATCAGCATATGAAGCATCTACAATGCGGTCATTAAGACTCAGTCATGATTGAAAAATGATTGAACAACAGCAAACTGTTATGAACTAAACATTATATTAAGTATGAATACAATAGACATCTTGTCCTCAAGAAGTGCATAGTCTATTAGAGAGATACAAGAATGTATGATTATAGAGAAGTAAATACAATTTATTAAAAAATTTATAGGCAAAGATCAGAGAGATACTTAAAAAAATCAATGAATTAGGAAATGACTTTTGAGAAAAATGGCATTTGGCCTATGCCAAACTTGCAACCAGGGAATACAAGAGGCAGACTATTAATTGAGTATTTCAGATTTGGGGAATAGCTTCTAAAAAGACAGGGGAATGAAAGATGGAATGTCATATACAAGAAACAACGAAAGTCTACACAACATAGAGTATAGAATAAATGAGGGAGTAGTAATGCGTAATCGGGTCATATAAAGTTTTACTACAAGGGATTGTTGAATTTAATCTTTTTTTTTAAGGTTTTTGCAAGACAAATGGGGTTAAGTGGCTTTCCCAAGGCCACACAGCTAGGTAATTATCAAGTGTCTGAGACCAGATTTGAACCCAGGTACCCTTGACTCCAGGGCCAGTGCTTTATCCACTGCGTCACCCAGCCACCCCTGTTGAATTTAATCTTAAAAATGAAGAGGTAGCACTCATTCTCTTTGAGAATAGTGGCTTGGTCATATTTGCATTTTAGGATGATTAATTTATTAACTCTTTGGAGGAAGCATTACAAAGTGGAGAAATGAGATTCAGGGAATTGGATTAGAAACCTTATTGCAGTAATCTAGGTATTTGCTAGTATGTCCCCTAGTTTGAAATACTTTTAAAAATGATCATCTCTACTGATTGCTTTGAATATATGGATTCTCAGAAACAAAATATTAACATTTTAAAAGAATTTAAGACCCTTGCGTCAGGAAATTGTCATTTTTTGCTTGTATATTGCACCCCTTCCTCCAATTAGCATTATTACATGAACACAGAAAATACTTAATGCAGGTGAAATTATTCATTGTTATCATTCATTTCTGTACTGGTTTGGCAAAATAGGGTATTATTTGGAATTGGAAAGGTGCTGTATCTATCAAGGTAAGTGGAGTAATAAAACCTTTGGATTGAACTTCAATAGCAGGAATTTGGTTTTTTTGTCGTTTTGTTGTTTTTGTTTTTCTTTGTTTCTTCAGCATTTTAACACAGTGCTTGGCACATAGGAAGACATTATATATGTTTTTTTATCCCTGTAATTTCAAGAAAGCACCTTTTCTAATGCTATACTAATTTATAACAATTCAACTCATAGATGTCCATTGGGAATAAAATAGATACATCATAACTCAGTAGTACTTTTATACTTTTACGGAGTCTATTTCTAGAGTATTTTCAAATCTCTACTCTGTTTTCTAAAATTTTACCTGTTAAAAGAAAACAGAACACTATATTTTGATTCTTATAAATTTATCCTTGAATATATATATTATATATATATATTAAATATATACACATACATACACACACACACACACACACACATATATATACGAATTAGTTAAATTTTTATCTGGAAATGAACACATATCTCACTCTCTCTGCATATATATATATATATATATGTACAGGTACACACAAATATATATATATATATATATCTGTGTCTGTGTATTTCTGTTTTATGCTTGCATATTAGTATATGAAAACATATACAAATATATTTACCTTTATAGAATCTGCCTTTACAGAAATCTCCTTTTTAAGGCATATTCTTATAATTGACATACTTATATTATAATTCACATCTCATCAGAACTCACATTTGAACTACAATTACCACCTTCACCCTGTATACGTGTTTGCTCTATTTTTCCATATGTATTCCATTCTCCAGACATAGAGTAAATTCCAGAAAGAAAGTAAAAATTTAGGTTTAAATGTAATACAACTATATCAAAGCTGCTTTGTGTGGAGAAACATAATTAATTTGGAAACTGTATGTTTTTGTGTACCTTAAATAAAGCATGATTTTAATCCTTATTATAACAGTGCTGTTACTGTTACACTAAAGTTTAATTCCCTGCCTTTGATTTTATTTTTCTTTTGCTTTGTAAGTTGCCATAGTGATAGAATGCATAATATAATGGACTGCCTACTCATGATGAGCCACTCCATGCAAGCCAGGCTGATTCTACAATGAAAGACATAATCTGTTGTCAGGGCTACATGCAAAGTTTCTCATCATGATAGAAATTTCCAGAGCTTGTGCTGTTTTGAAATAGTTATTGGAAAACAATGGTGTCTCTTCCATACAAACATGAAGGACAATTAAATAGGCACATTTTTTGAAAAATTCAATTTTTTATTATCTTATTCTCTTATTAAGAATTTTAAATAGAGATAGCTGGTGACACTGTACATAAAACACTAGAAAATGTGAGTTCAAATCTGGTTTAAGACATTTAATAATTGTGAAGTTATAGGCAAGTATTTAACTTCTTTGTCTCAGCTTCTGCAAAATTAAAATGAGGATAATTAATAATACTCCATTTCAAAGAAGGTCCACAAATGTGATGCTATATGTCTCTCATCACACTATGGCAGACACCCATTAGGATATAAATAGATTTGGATTAAGACTGCTCAAAAATATTTTATTTGACTAATTTAACATATCTTCTAACTTAAGAAAATCGCCATTATAAAAGGGAATGTAGACTAACATGGTGATTTTTCAATCCAAACTTGCTGATATCCCCCAAAATCTCCTGGTATCTTTAAGAAGAACTGAAAAGCTATTAAGGAAATGAATCTTGACATCATAGTTCTATGGATAGAATACTTGATTTGTATTTTATAATTGATTTGTGTTCAAATCCTGCTTCTGAAACTTTCTGCTTAAATTTTGGTAAAGTTCTTTTAAAAACTTTCATTGTCAAACAAGTCTCTGTGAATTACTATTAATATTTAGATGAGGTTTCCAACTGCCTTAATGAAGAGAGCAATCATATTGATGAATAAATATTTTCAGATAGAGTTTTTTGGTTGAGAACAACTGAGAAACTCAAATTAATAGTGATATGATGTTACAACTGCAAGGTGAAAATTGATCTAGATAGTAAAGTCTTGCATCAATCAGGAAACCCATGGTCTAACCACAATCCACTACTATGAGACTTGCCACAAAACACTCTAATTCTCTTTGTCCTGTTTCCATTATTTATAAAACAAAGATTATGTTACAGGGTTGCTGTGAGAATCAAATAGTTGACTATTTATGAAAAAGAATTTATCATTGTTTCTATTTCAAAAAGGAGTTGTTTATAGAAGCTAGTGAAGGTGATGATGAGGATGATAATAATGATATCTGTACCAATTTCAGAAGGTTATTGTGAAAATCTAGTTTGAAATTAGTTTGAATAGTAGAAGTTAAAAGATGAACATAGATTCAAGATATTGAAAATATAGAAAAATACTATTAGATTGCCTGTTCCATAATTTTACTTTAATAGTTCAGGATAGAGGAAATAGTCCTGACAGGAACTTCTTGACTTTTTTCTTTGTAGAAGTTTACATCATTTGTTGTTTTTCTTTTTCCTTAAATTTTAAAATAATTTTAAATTGATATTTGATTTTTCCAAATGCATATTATGAAAGGTTTTTCAATATTTATTCATATGCATATGCATATTTTTAAGTTACAAAATTTCTTTCTATCCTCCCTTCCCACTCCTGTCCCATCAGTGGCGAACAGTTTGATAAATGTTTATAGGATAGTCATTTTCAGTATGAAGAATTAAAATTAAAAGAAAGAGATACATAAGAGGTAATTTTTATAAAGTGTTCATCAAATTCTGAAGGTTTTTTGGTTTTGTTTGTTTTGTTTTGTTTTACTTCCCCAGACAGGGATAGCATTGCCTATAACCCATCTACTATAATTGTCCTAGCTCTCTAACTGCTAGGAGAGAAGCTCTCTGAACTGCTAGGAGAGGAGCTGTTTCCATCAGAGTTGATCATCTCACAGTGTTGTTGTTAATGTGTACATTGTTCTCTTGGTTCTGTTCACTTTGCTCAGCATCAGATCCTGAAATTCATTCTCTGCTTCTTTAGAATCTAACCATCTATAGTTTCTTATAGAGCAATAATATTCCACAGCATTCATGTACCTTATTCCCTCTCTGAGTCAAATCTATTGAATAGAATTTACTCAGTATTCATATTCTCCCTTCTTTCCATCTAAAATTATATTCTGTCCTTATGTCTTTTCACCTGGTATTTTTTATTACTCAAGAACTATTAATCAAGTATAATCAATCACAATTTGAATATTGAATTGCTTGATAAACTCAAATTGTTATCAAAGTATCATCACAGATTACTTGATTGTTTACTAAGCATCATTGTCTCAAATTACATCAAATTATAATTACAATTTTTTTACCTTTTCCCCTTTTCAAGTGCCCTCTAAGAAGATACTATTGTCCTCATGAACCAAAGTATCATACAAAGCCAAATCATTTCTTGAACTATTTGTACCCCTCCCTCCTCAGGCCTATTTTCTTTCACACTTCACCCCATCCTCCCCACCCAGGATACTTAGCCCCTTATTAAGTGAAGAAAAGATTAAATTAAATCCTGATTCAATTAACTTCAAGAATCTGAAAAGGCTTTAAGTACTGGGAGGCTCTGAAGGTGTCACTTGAAAACTTTACAAACTGTTTTGTCAGCACAACAGAATTAAAGTGGGTCAAAGAATAATGAGATACTTCAGCTTAAAGTTAACAATCCCTGCTTTTATCCAGAGCTTTTTATCTCAAATTAATAAATGTCAACTTGGACCTCTTCCTTGGAGGTACAAGACCCAATTCTCTACATGTCCTTTAATTACAATCCCTTCAATTGCATCCAACCCTTTCAATTATTCTAAGAGAAGTAAAGTTCTCAAGAATTTGAAATATTTAGCTTCCCTTTTAGGGTTATATACAATTTGATGGTCTTGACCAACGTATGTTTTATTTTGTTTTGTTCTTTCCTTCACTTTTTCTTTTACCTTTTTATGCAACTCGAGTCATGTATTTGACAATTGAATTTTCTGTTCAGTTCTGGTCTTTGAGTCCAAAAATTCTGGAAGTCCTCAATTTTGTTAAACATCCATCTTTTCCCCTGACAATATATACTGAATTTTGCAGAGCAGTAAATTCTTGGTTGTAATCCCAGGTCCTTTGCCCTCCAATATATGGTATTCCAGGTCTTCCAGTCCTTCAGTGTTAAGGCTTGTGGGTCCTATGTGAGTCTAATTGTCTTTACTTTGCATTCACATTGTTTTCTTTTTTGCAGCTTGCAGTATTCTCTCCTTATTTGAGAGTTCTGGAATTTCGCTATAACTGCCCTTGGAGTCTCCCTCTGGAGGGATTTTGTGTATTTTTTCAATGGTTATATTGTCTTTTAGTTCTAGAAGATTTGGATAGCTTTCCCCAATAATTTCCAGTCTGATACTTTTCACTTTTTTGGTTTTTGATCTAAGCTTTCTAATAATCTGATGATTCATAGATTAACTCTCCTGGATCTATTGTCCTGGTCATTTGTTTTTCCTAAAAGGTATTTCACGTTTTCTTCAATTTTTTTCAGCCTTTTTGTTTTGTTTGATGGAACCTTGTAGTCTCATAGATTCCTTGATTTCTATTTGTTCAATTCTAATTTTTAGGGTTTTAATTTTTTCAAATACATTTTGCATTTCCTTTTTAAAGGATTGAATTCTCTGAATTTAAAGGATTGAATTTTTCAAAATTTTTTTGCATGGCTCTCATTTTTCCCCCTTTTTCTTCTTCCTCTCTTCATGGATTTTAAATTATTTTTTAAGCTCTTTGATGAACTTTTGGATTTGTTTCTAATTCATACACTCTTTTGAGACTTTCTCTGTGAGTGATTTTTCACTATCTTCTTCAAACATAGCATTGTTATCATCTTTGTCTGTAGTTTTCTATTGTGAGTGCTCTATTAGCTTTTTTTTGTTCATCTTTCTTGTTTTAACTCTGCTCCTGGGGTTTAAGGAGTATAGATCCAAACTTTTTATGCTGGGACTTTGGTCTTATACCTGACTTGTTGTTGGCTAAGATTTGCTTATGCAGTCTAAGTCTTGCCCCTGCAGATTTGTTGCCTCCTTTATGTCCAGGTTCTGACTTAGCAGTTTGTTCCCAACCCAGTTGTATCTTTTTCCTGGGTGTCCCCAGGGTTCAAATTTTGTTTGGGGTTGGGATCCTCCCTGTTGGCTTGCTATTTATCTGACAGGACTATGCTGTTGTCAAGCTGTCAGCACCTAGACTGCACTGTGGCTAAAAAGCCTCCTGCTGGCTTTCCCTCTCTCTTGTCTCCTGGGCTTTACTTCCCCTTTATCCCCAAAGAGACAGACCTTCACTGAAGATCCTCCATGATGTCTAATGTTGAAAACTTCTTTGAATAATTTCTTTTTCTTCATGGGATCTGTAGCTTGAATGTCAGTGCAGAGGCTTCATCTATCTTCGGTAGGAAAAAGCTCTGAGAGCATGTTAGCTTCATGCTACCATCTTGGCTCTGCCCAGGAAGAGGCAATTTCCATAAAACCAGAAAAGTATAAAATGAAGACTAAATGTAAAAAGCATGAGGCTCTATTTCATATCATTTTATTTAATATATATATGTATATATATTATATATATTATATATATATATATTATATATATTATATATATGTATATATATTATATATATTATATATATATATTATATATATTATATATATATATATTATATATATAATGTATATATGTATATATATATATATATGAAATTCAACACCTTTCATTCAAAGTGATCTTTTTGTCCTTGCTGCCTTCTGAGTTTCCTTTGTTGTCTTCTATATGTCTATTGTGCCTTTTTCCATGTAGGATTTCTGAGTTTTCACTATGATATTCCTCAAATGTTATCTTTTGCATTTTTTAAGAAGATGATTGGTCAATTCTTTTTTGTCTTTTTTTTGTCCTCTGGGTCCAATAGATTAATTTATGATTTATTGAAATAGAACATCCAAGCTTTTCAAGGAGTCTAATGATTCATAAATTATCTCTTCTTGATCTACTTTCTAGCTCAGTTGTTTTTTATATCAAAAATTTTGTATATTCTATTTTTCAAATTCTGGAGATTAGAGAGAATTGTAAAATTATGAAAGGTGGCTCTAAACTTGGTCCCATATGTTTTTAACTATGGTTCTCTTTTACCCTTAGATTGACTTAATAGGGATTTGTTTTTCTGTGTTTAATAAACACCTCAGGGTTTAAGAAACCACATTTTTCTTCCTGGCTCATTTAGTTAAAAGAATAACTTTAAGGTGAATTTTTCTTTTGTTCAGTTAATTAGCTGAAGTTTGCATTAGCAATTGTTTGACATCTGTCTACAATGTTGTTTACACCCTCTGAAGTTGAAACTGCTTTCAGATGGACTTAGAAGTGTTAATAATTAAAACGAAAAGAAGAATTCTTCATAATTTGAGAAGGCCAAGGTGTCTGGATGTTGAAGGATTGAATTTGAAGAGAAAAATGCTAGTTTTTACTTGTGCATTATAATGATTGAATATACTGTACACTGTATTGACCTGCCATATGATTATAATGATGGGAGGTTTTTTCCTTTTGTAATATAGCAAATGAATGATTGTAATAAGATCTTTTATTAAAAGTTCCAGAAATATTTATGGTTTTATAGTTCCCAATATAACTGTCTTCTCCCTCTTCCAGATAATTATTTTTAACAACAAAATAAGCAAAAAGTTAAATTAAAAAAGTTAAAACAAAGCTAACCAAGAAATTAACAAATTCTGATATTAAATATAGCTATTCTAATCCTTAGTCCTTTCACCTCTACATTGTAGGAAAAGCTCTATATTCTCACACCTCTTCACTGGGGTCAAACTTGGTCATTAAAGTTACACAACATTTATATGTGATTTTTCATTACTGTTGTTCATTTACATTATGGTAGTTCTTATGAGTACTCTTTTTCTTTTTAATATTTTCCCATCATTTTATTAAGTTTAGACAATCAATAAAACAATACCACAAGCCCTGATTTGTAGTATTTGCTTGTTTCCAAGAATAAATCTTCACATTGAAAATTCAACAATCACTCTTTTTTAAAAATTTATTTTCATCCATATGCACGTGCATATTTTTAAGTTACAAAATTTCCTTCCACCTGTATAGTCTTTCCCTTAGTCTATTTAATTAATTTTTAAGTCAGTTTATATAAAATCCTATGGCCTTAGAGTACACAAATACTTTGGAATACTATAGTTCTTTAAGAAAGCATAAAGGGTCAGACTCTAGAGAAGCATGGAATGACTTAAAGGATCTGATGCTGAGAGAAGGGAGTAGAATTAAGAGAACAATGAACAACGTACACATTAACAACAACATTATGAAATGAACAGCCTTCATGGAAGAAGTGCCTCTCTGCAGTCTAGAGAGCTAGGACAACTTTCT
Source organism: Macrotis lagotis (assembly GCF_037893015.1). Taxonomy (NCBI): domain Eukaryota; kingdom Metazoa; phylum Chordata; class Mammalia; order Peramelemorphia; family Peramelidae; genus Macrotis; species Macrotis lagotis. The sequence continues at coordinate 431,251,225 of NC_133666.1, read as the reverse complement.
TTGACTGGTTATGGACTATATTATCCCCAACCAGAGGAAGAAAAATTTAACAAAACAAAACACAGAGAAAAAAAATCCTTCAGAATCTGAAGAACACTTTATAAAAACTATCTCTTATTTACCTCTCTCCTTCAATCCTAATTATTTTCATGCCAAAATTTAATAATTTATAAACATGTTTAATAAAATTTGTATGTAAAATGCTAATTTGACTGTTCCCTGCTTAGTGGAAAGAAGTGGGAAGGGAGGGTGGAGGGAAATTTTGTAACTTGGAAATATACATGTACATCTGGATAAAAAAAATTGACAAATTTAAAAAAAAACCCTACAATCCATATTTCTAAATATATGTCCCAAAGATTTCAAATTAGAATAAAAGGTCCCATATATACCAAAAGAGTCCTGATATACATTGTAGTAAAAACAATAAAATAAAATGGAAAGCAAAGTAGGTATAATTTTTTTCTCAAATAAATTACTAAATTTTGTTACCTGAATTATGCTGTACTATAACCAATGAATATATTTTTGTTTGTTTTTTTGCAAGGCAATCGGGTTAAGTGACTTGCCCAAGATCATACACCTATCTAATTATTAAGTATCTGAGACTGGATTTGAACTCAGGTCCTCCTGACTACAGGGCTGGTGCTCTATCCACTGTGCCATCTAACTGTCCCCATAAACAATGAACATTAAGAATTGTAAAGATCATGGAAGACATATATAAATTAATGGAGATGAAATTAAGAATTATGGAAAAAGTAAGACTACAACAATGTAAAGAATAAGAATAAAAAATAGAATTTTGACCATTATGTAGTTATAATGACAGAATTTTGACTTTAATGAAGAGATAAAATAATATACTTCTCTCCCCATTCTTTCTTTGTCCAAGTAGAGGATTATAGGCATGAGAAATTTCATTTGCTGTCAGTCTTTCATTAGATTGGTGAATGTTGCAGAATTGCTTGTTCCCTTTTTTAAAAAACTTTTTGTTTCAAGAATTATCTTTCTGGTTTGGGAGGGAAGGTATATATATATATATATATATATATATATATATATATTTACATATACATATATATTCATACATGTCCAGATTTTATCTGTATAATACTCACACACATGCATATATACATACATATATTCAGATATGTCCACAGTGTATCTGTATAATACACACACATATATATGCTCATATTTAAGTACATATTAACATTTGTAAAAACAAAAAATTAGAAATTATTTTTAAAAGTAAGGAAGTAGAATTAAAAGAAAATATTATAAGTATTGAGAGCTAATTTATCTGTATATATATATGCAAATGAATCAATAAAGTCATTATATGTAGGCATAGGAATAAGATCTGTAATTATAGTCTTAGAACCCAGAGAATTCAAATATATATACCCAGAATTACACATACATAACAAGTAATTATTAGGGATTTTATTTGTATCCAAAGATTGTTTCCAGCCCTCTATGCATTGCATCAAACTATCTCTCTATTTTATGTATATTAATAGATACATTCTTTTCTAAGGCAACATTTTCCAACATTTATATCCTTTAAAGATACTGGAGCGTCTATATTTTGAACTTTGTCTTATATAAAGGGGAACAGGGAAATTTCTGGAGCTGCTTTACATAGGCGTCAGATTAAGTGCCTGATTCAAGTTGACCAAACAAAGTAATGACCATTAAGACTACCACAGAAATTGGGAGTTGAGAGTTCTTTTTAAATCAGCTACTTTGAGGCAGCTGGGTTGCACAGTGGATAGAGCACTGTGGAGTCAGGAGTATGTGAGTTCAAATCTGGTCTTAGACACTTAATAATTGCCTAGCTGTGTGGTATTGGGCAAATCACTTAACCCCAATGCACTATAAAAACTAAAATAAAAAATAAAAAATATAAGTCACCTACCTCAATACTTCATGTTTCAGCAAATTAAAACATAAAGTAGTGAAATGATTGTCTAATACTCATTACCCTGTACTATAGTACCTTCCTCATGTCAATATCCTATTATCAGTGATAGTTGTAGTAGTAAAAAGAAATTCACATTAGAATTTCATAATTCAAAGTCAAAATGAGTCAATTTGCTTCAGAGCTATGATTCATAAAACCTTGAAAATGGGACTAAAATTATTTATGAAAAACAAATGCAATTGAAATACCAAATAAAGTGATATGTAAGAAGAAGGGATACTTAAATTGCTTAATATTCTTCTCACTGTTGTTTTGCTGTCAGGGAAAAACAAAGAAGTCATTTTATAGACAAAAAGTCAAAATATCTTTCATAAATATTATGGCTGTCTTGCTAGACCTTCTTACTATTTCAGTTGGTCTGAGACTGTGTTTTCAATCATACCTTAATCAACTATAGCTATTGCAAAAGAAGCATGAAAAGTGAGATTAAGAGAGATCAAAATGTAATAAAACTGAAATACAGAAATAAATACAGGACAATATGGGTTCCCAAATACTTTTGAAATTTAAATCTCAAGCTAGTCCTATCTTTGAGTAATCTTAAATACATGAATCAGTACTGCTTCTTTTTTTGTGTGTCCTAAAGTTTGTCCTGTTTTATTTTGTTTTTATGTACCATGTATATATTTGAAATAGTTACTGGAACATTTGATATTTTTTCCAACTTAGTTCTAATTGAGGCCATATTGATCTCAATTTTATTCACATTGTTCAATTTTTCATTAATATATTCTTTTAAAATGATGTTTTATGAATTTATTAAATATTATTTCTAATAATCATATCTAGCATTTATATAGTAAAAAGTTTACAAAACATTTTACATATGTTATCTAATTTACTTCAGAGATTACAAAAGTATTTTACATATGTTATCTACTTTTATACTCACAATAAGCCTTTGAGGTAGGTGATATTATCCCCAATTTTGAATTGTGGAAACAAGGTAGGGAGAGATCAAGTTGTTTTGCACAGTATCAGCTTAAGTCAAATTAAGAAGAATTTATTAAGGATTGTTGTCTTCCAGTAACTGTATTAAGTGCTAAGGTTACAATTCATTACAAAAGTTCTCTACCCTCAAGAAAATTAGAATCTAAAGGGTCACAGAAGTAGCAAGAGTCTAAGACAAAATTCAAACTCAGTTCTTCCTGACTCAATGTCCAACACTGTAAATACCATAACATCTTGCCACTGGGTAAGAGAAATAACATAATTTAAATGAATTGTTGTCAAAAAATGAATTATTTTGATGAATATAAAACATCCAATAATGATCACACGAAGATAAAATGAAGATCAGTACTATCTTTATTGTGCTCCTGAGATGGATGTAGTCAAAGTGCCATAAGCAATGGATTATCTGTAATGAAGAAGCTTCTTAGAAATATAAAATCTGCTAGCCATTACTGAAGTCTATTGATTTATGTGAAGAAGTATAATGCCATTAGAAGGAACAAAAAAACAATAATAATGATAATGAGGTACTGGAGGAAAGGAACACAGCAGAACTCAATGAAATTCTAAACAACAAAACAAAATTCTCTCAGACCTTAGGATAGGTAGGTAATATTTTTATATCAGAGGCCAACTAGTCCAAAGTCCTAGTTTTGCAGGTGACACTTATTTGTGACTGAAGGTAGGTAATTTTCCCAAAGTCACAGAAGAAATACATCAGTCCTTCTGCAGGATTGAGATTCAGATCCTTTGACTGAAGTTAGTTGGATTTAACAAAGGAAAAATGAACATTAGAAGTAAACATCTGATTTTGAAGCTATTTGAAAATGGGCCCTGTATTATATTTACTTGAAGTCTCATGATCAAGGGAGCTTTAAGTTAAAAGGAGAACAGGAGAGAGAAAACCATGGTTCTGTCATCTCAGGTACAATATAGTAACAGGTGCAATATTGGAAATACAGCAGAAGAATGAATTGTAAAGTCCTAAGAAAAAACTGTAAGAAGAAATTCAACTCTTATATTTATAGACTCCTTTTCTGTAAGCAAACAGAGCATTGTTGGTCTTAAATAGAGGAAAGTTTGACTTCAAAGCTTTTTGAGTCTTCATCAGATGAGCATAATGATCAGCTTATGACTCTGGAAATATATACTACATTTGAAAAAATCAGAGTAAATAAAATGAGAGGTAGTATAGAATTACGAACTAAGAAAATATATTCACATGAGAAAATCAAGGAGCACAAGGAAGATAATGGTGAAGAGCATTTGGATGTGGAAGATTAGAAGGAGAGAGAAGAATTATTGTTATAGAAGTATATTAGAGACCTGCTGGGTAGATAAAAAAGATTAGAAGAATTCAGCAAAAATATCATAAACTTGGTGAGAGAACTCAGCTATCCAGAGTGTAACGAATATATGCTTTCCTTCTCTCTCCTCTCTCTCTCTCTTCCCTCCTTCTCTTCCTTAATTTTCCTCATCTCTTTTTCTTCTCCTTTTCCATTCTTCCATCTCTCTCTTTCCCTCAAAATATGTAACTAATATTGGCTTAAAGATCACCTCAGCATTAAAATGGAGCCCCAAAAAGAATTCCGAATAATCTAATGAGAATTAAAATGATGACATCCTTAGGAACACATTAAAACTTCTTCATAAAGTTATGCTAAAACAAAAGACATAATCTAGAAGGTATTCTAAATTAGGGAGAGCATATTTCAAACATCCAAATAAAAATATAGCTAAGATCTAATTGTATAAGATTCAATACAATTCAGCTCAAGAGGGAATGAAAACTATTGAAAAGGAAACCATGACAACACAAGCAAAAAGTAGAAATTATTATCATGAAAGAAAAAGCAAGAACTGTCTCATAAAGAAGACATGGTTTCTCAGTAAAATCACTGAAAAGTTTGGATTTTTAAAGAGTAGTTTGGTCCTATAAGGATAATGTAATGACAGAGAAGTCCCCGAATAAACTTTTTTTTTTATAAAGGATGCAAAGTGTAAGAAAATTGAATTTTTAAAATATGTTTATGGGGGAAAAATCAAACAAAGAAGATGATTTCTATTCACAGTAGATAGTATAATAGATGATGGTCAAATTAAATAGCCTAGTTCCTAGAACACTGGATTGATTGCCTGCAAGATCTGGGTTCAAATCTTGACTGGGACACTTGGTTGTTTGTCCCTGGGCAAGTCATTTGATTTCTCAACTTCACTTTACTCATATGCAAAATTGGAATAATAATAGAATCTACTTTGCAGGGTTATTGTGAGCATCAAATAAGATAATATTAGTAAAGTATTTTGAAACTGCAAAATATTCTGTAAATTCCATATATGAACAAAAATTTATTTAGTGACTATTATGTCCTGGGTAGTAGGGAAACAAATACAAATATTGAAATATTCTCTATTAACAGTAAGTTTACATTTATTGGGAGAGATAATTAGATATTAATACAACACAGATATAAAGTTAATACCAGGTAGTTATAAATGGAAGGGACCAGCAGTTGATAAGAGCAGGGAACAGAAGGTGGCCCATGAGCTACCTCTGAAAGGAAGATGGGGATTCCATCTCTGCCTCCTGGCTTCTCTGACTTCCTTCAAGTCCAGCTCAAATCCTGCTTCCTACAGTAAGCCTTTCCTATCTCCCTTAATTCTAATGTTTTTCCTCTGTTAATTATCTCAAATTGATCCTACATCAAACTTGTTCATTCATAGCTATTTATATGTTGTCTCCCCCATGGAAATAGGAGGTCCTTTACAACAGACTGATATATAGTAGACACTATTAAATCTATACTGACTGGGAGATGACCAGTGCAAAAGGAATGTCCTGTATGATGAGCAAACTTTATATGCATTGTGGTGTGGAGGAAGAGTAATAATAGTTAATATTTGTATAGGACCTATTAAAAACCAGATGTTGTATGAAGTGCTTTACATATTTTATCTCATTTGATCCTCATGTCTTCCAGTGAGGTTGGAAAATCAGGTTGAAGATAGGTTGTGCAGAAATCATGTGAATGATGAGCCTAGAAAGAAGGGTCCCATTCTAATGGCAATGATAACACCTTTCAGCTATAAATTGGAAAGAAAATTACCATGATGCTTAGAGAACAGTGGCAAAATGGTCAATAATATATCAATGGCATTTCCACTGATAAATTAATAATCACTTTTGATTTTCAACTATTTGAAAGGATCAAGGTGTTTGATGGTGAGAATTTTTTTCTGGGTCATAAGAAGCTATGTTTACAGCAACAATGGTTGGCAGATTGTATCTCTAGTGGATGTATCCTAGAATGATGATTGTGAGTGTTTCTTTAGAAGCATGACCAGAGGTCTGGGTGGATGTAGCTAGTGTTGATGGTAACAATACAAGCAGTGAGTTCCTCTCCATGCCAAATTACTCCTCAATGATGAACATGTAACTAGAACTGAAAGAAGAACAAGTAACTTGAAGGACATTCTCATTATAAAAGTTTTGGGGTTTATATTCCTGAATCCACTCCATCAGACTAAATGGAAGATTGGTTGTGAATATGCCTACTTCAAAAAAGAGCTTAACATGCTAGAACAAAGGCTACTAAGTCAAGCTGGATCTGAATACTGGATCAGAAGTCAGGAAGACTTAAGTTCAATTCTCGCCTCAGACCCTTCTTAACTGTATAACCTTGGGTAAATTATTTAACCCTGTTTGGCTTAGTTTTCTCATCTATAAAATAAATGGAGAAGAAGATGGCAAACTATTGCAGTAAGTTTCCAAGAAGACTCCAAATGGTATCATGAAGATTTAGACACCACTGAAACAACTGAACAACAGGAAGGCAAGAACATAAGATGAATCAGATGAATGAAAATTAATAGGGGGACATACACTCAAATTCAAAATTTCAACTTCACATGTTTAACAGCAGCTCATGTGAGTAAATCTGTTGTTTTTAGTGATCTACAAGGTCAAGATGAGTCAACAGCATGCAATAGTGCAGTTTAAAAGACCAATGCTCTACTGGACTGAAACCATTTCCTAAATGGGGAAGGTAAAAGGTCTAGTTGTATTCTTCCTATGAGAGATCATATCTAGGGCATGATATTTATTTTTGTGCACATTTTTCTTCTTTTTCAATTATATATTAAACTACGCAGCTTCTGGCTTGCCTCCCAACTTTATTTTTTTTTTTATTTGTTGTTTTATTAGATTTATTTTATCTTTGTACAAATGATGTTATTTTATATACATTACTAAAATGTTCTTGATTAAGAGTAAACATAATACTCCCCCCAAATTTAGACTCTCATGACTAATAAAGTAAAGAGGAAAACATTAAAATTAAAATTAAAAATTAATATTATTAGGGGCAGCTAGGTGGCACAGTGGATAGAGCACTGGCCCTGGGGTCAGGGGCAGCTGAGCTCAAATCTGGCCCTAGACATCCAACAATAACCCAGCTGTGCAACCCTGGGAAAGCCAGCCCAACTCCATTACCCTGCAAAAAATAAACCCAACCCAACCCAAAATAAAATAAAATAAAATAAAATAAAATAATAAAATAAAATAAATAAAATAAAAAACAATGATAATAATTATAACAATAACAATAATGATATTACTAATAATAATAATAATAATAATAATAGGGGTGGCCAGGTTGCTCAGTGGACAGAGCCCTGGCCTTGGAGTCAGGAGCACCCAGGTTCAAATCTGGCCTCAGACACCCGACAATCACCCAGCTGTATGGCCCTGGGCAAGCTACCCAACCCCATCTGCCCCACAACCCCCCTCCCCCCTAAAATAATAATAATAATAAAATGTTCTTCAGTCTGTGTTCCAACACCACCAGCTCTGTTGTGGGTGGATCACATTCTTTAGGATAAGTCCATCACAAGAGCTACTTCCATATTTTTCCACTGTTGCCATTGCTGATGGCAGCTCCCTCCATTCGTACTTCCCCACTACCATACACTATATTTTCTCTCTCCTTTCACTCTGCCCCTCTTCTTAAATGTGCTGTAGGGTAGCTGAGTGGTGCAGCAGACTGATCACCGACCCTGGGGCCAAGAGGTCCTGAGCTCACATACCACCCCAAAGCCCGAGCAATACCCTGGCCCTGTTATCCTGATCATGCCATCCAATTCCAGTCCCTTGAAAGAAGTAAAAAAGAAAATGTGTTATATCTGACCACTCTCCCCACTGTCCACCTACTCTTCCATCACTCACATCCCCCCCCACTTCCCCCCATCCCCCTTCTCTCCTTCTTACTCTAGATATCTATACCCCATTGAATATATATGCTGTTTCCTCTCCAAGGCACCTCTGGTGAGAGTGAAAGTTCCCTCATTCTCTCTTGCCTTCCCCCCTTCCATATTATTGCAATAGCTCATTGTAATAAAAAAATCTTATTATATGAAATATTTTAATCTACTCTACCTTTCCTGTCTCTTACTCCCATCACATTTCCCTTTTAGCCATTGACTCCATTTTTACAATATATTATATCTTCAAATTCAGCTCTCTCCTGTGTTTCATCTATGAAAGCTCCTTCTATCTGCTAATGAGAAGTTTCTTATGAGTAGTATCAGTATCATTTTTCTATGCAGGAATACATGTAGTTCATCATAATTAAGTCCCTCATATTTTACCCTTCTCCTCTACTCTCTATGCTTCACCTGAATCCTGTATTTGAAGATAAAACTTTCTGTTCATCTCTGGCCATTTTAACAGGAACATTAGAAATTCCCCTGGTTCATTGAAAGTCCGTCTTTTTCCCTGGAAAAGGACATTCACTTTTTCTGGGTAGTTGATTCTCAGTTGCATTCCAAGCTCTTTTGCCTTCTGGAATATTCTATTCCAAGCCCTATGAGCCTTTAATGTAGTTGCTGCTAAGTCCTGTGTAATCCTGACTGCAGCTCCACGATATTTGAATTGTGTCCTTCTGGCTGATTTTAAAATTTTCTCTTTGATTTGGGAGTTCTGGAACTTGGCTACAATATTCCTGGGGGTGGGGTTTTTTTGGATCTCTTTCCAGGGGAGATTGGTGGATTCTCTCAATTTCTATTTTGCCCTCTGCTTCTAGGATATTTGGGAAATTTTCCTGTAGGAATTCTTTTAAAATGATGTCAAGGCTTTTTTTCCTGATCATGACTTTTAGGTATTCCAATAATTTTTAAATTATCTTCCCTGAATCTGTTTTCCAGATCAGTTGTTTTTTCAATGAGATGTTTCACATTTTCTTCTTATTTTTCAATCTTTTGGTTTTGAAGTATTGTATCTTGACTTCTCATAAAGTCAACAGCTTCCTTTAGTTCAATTCTACTTCTGAAGGATTTCTTTTCATCAGAGAGCTTTCTTTTCCCTTTTTCCATCTGGTCAATTCTGCTTTTTAAAGTATTCTTCTCCTCAATAACTTTTTGAACTGTTTTATCCATTTGACCTATGCTGATCTTTAACATTTTATTTTCTTCAGCATTCTTTTGGATCTCCTTTACTAAGCTGCTGACTTCTTTTTCATGTTTTTCCTGTCTGTCTCATTTCTTTTCGCAATTTTTCTTCTATCTCCCTCACTTCATTTTCAAAATCTTTTTTTTTTGAGCTCTGTCATAACTTGAACCCAATTTCCATTTTTCTTGCAGCCTTTAGATGCAGGAGCTTGTACTTCCTCTTCAGACTGAGTATTTTGATCCTTCTTGGGATCATAGAAAATATGTTTCTCAATTGTGCTCCTCTTTTTTCTCTGTTCACTCATTTCCCCAGCCTGTACCTGGTTTGGGGGTGCTTCCTGAGCTTTTGAATATTATTGGGACACCCCTCCACAAGGGTCTCTGTGTGTGATGCTCTGACTGCCCTCCTGGTCTGCGAATGACCACAAGTGCACCCCTCTGCCAAGAGGCTGAGGTAGGGGGGATCCCTGCTCTTCTATGGGGGGGGGGGGGCTAGACTGTGATCAGGATCTGAAGTGGTCAGAGCCCTAGAGTCCTATTCCAGGTACAGAGGACAGACCTTGGAAGTCTCTCTCTCTCCACTCACCTAATTTAGGTAAGCTGAGTACTCATAGCTCAGTTGCCTGGGGGCTCCTGCCTACCAGCTCTGCCTGCTTCTGTTTCCTGGATTTGGGCTGCTACAGCCATGCTGCTCGCTGAGAGCCCTGAGGGTTGGGATTCATGTGCTTGGTCTGGCAGAGGTTCCTCCTGCTGATGTTCCAAGTTGTTGTGCTGAATTTACCATGATTCCCCCATAAATCTTTTCTTTTGAGATAGAAAAATTCAATTCTAGTAGTTACCCCAGGCTGTTGATGGTGCTTGGTACTTTCTGTTATTTTTAAATTTAAATGACTGGAATTCAGAGACTACATTTACTAATTCAAATTTGCTCTGCTTTCATTGTTTTTTTTTAAAAAAAATCATCAAATCCAAAATAGGTAACTGACAAATGAACAGATAGTAATCCTAAGTAACTAAATTTTTTAACATACCTTTACTTTACACCTTATGGAGTCCATGGAGTCTATTATAAGCTAAATGAGATTTCTGTTTTTTCTATTTATTGTTTTTGTCTGTTCCTGTTGTTTGGAAACTTGGACTGCCTGAGCACAGTCCAAAGTGGGCAACTTTAGGTTTCCAAAAGCTATTAATTTCTTTAACTAGTATAATTTTTCTTAATTAGAGTTTGAACTATGTCTTCTGGCTATACTTACCCCAATTTAAACTACTAGAATAAAAATTAACATTATATCTGTTCACCTACGTAGATGAGTAGAGATACAAAAAATTGTGTCTCCTATGATCAAATTATATAGTGACTTAAGTTCTGCAAAACTCTTTCCAGGAGTTATCTCCTTTGATTCCTACAATATCATGAGGTAGGTTTTATTTTTATCGCCATTTAAAAGATGAAGAAACTCAAGTAGATAGAGATTAAGTGACTTGCCCATGGTCACACACCTAGTGGACAAGATTTGAACTCATATCTTCCTTATTTCAAGTTTAGCACAATATTCTTTTCACCACCTAGTTGTTGTGTTTTTCACTAGTCAATACTCCAAACAATTGGGACTAAACCACTCTAATTTAACTAGAAGTAAGAACTAAGAATATTTTTTTTAGTTAGAGTAAGGTAGGAGATTTATCCAGTTCCCTTAGTTGTCATTTTATGTAGCAGAAATTGAAGGGACAGGTCTGATTAAAAATATTGACTAGAATGTTGAATTTATGCCTTGTTGATTTGTGCTACAACACAGAACTGAATGAGAACAACACCAGTGGTGAAGGAATATAGTAGCTCCAGGGTTTCCAGGTTACATTGCTCACTAATCACTCCTCTACTAATGACTACATATAGCTTATTTTTCCTCCCTTTTTTTCAGATTAGAGACTTTCTTAGAACATTTTTGCCTGATATTTTCTTTTCTTCTCATTATTATTTTAAAAGTTCTAAATTTTAAATTCCTTCCTCAATTCCAGACTTGTTTTTCTAACTTTTAACATTGGGATTTCTCTATCCATGCTAAGGTCATTTTTCCTATCCTTTGAATGTCCTTCAGCACAGTCACCTCATTTGGATTTTTGCCTTATAAGGAATCTTTTATTTTTTTTCTCTTTTATCTATTAAAGCCCTCCAATTCCTCATTGAGTTATTGAAGTAGCTCTGGGTTTTAGAAAGCTATGGAATTTTAGTTCAGGTTCTGCCAAGCTGGGGGAAAATTGCTTCAAAAATAAAGTGTCATTTGTCAAAGAATCAGTTTAGTTAAACTGAAAGAGGGTCACCACTAGTTTGGCCATGAGGTAACTAATTGTTTAGTCACAACTACTTTCTAATAAAATATATGAATTGTATAGAGGAGTTGCCTCCATAACTTGATGAAAAACTTAACCACATCGATAAAAGAAATTTCACGTTTCTTTCTTTCTGTAATTCTAGTTCTCAGAATTGAAGCTCTGGGAAGATGAAATAGGAAGTTTATACTGTGATCATAAGAATATACTTTATTTTAACTCTATATTTCCTTAGTCCCATCAGTCACCCATAACTAGAAAAATGTGAAATATAGAATAAGTTTAATGAAAATGACATATGCCAGTTTAATATACAATCCAGAAATGAACAAAGTTCCTGTCAGAATTGTTAGTTTCCCTTCTGGTTCGCTCCATCCTTATTAGATCTACTTCTTCCTCTCTCTTTCCATTAATTTTGAAAGAGGCTGCTAGTGAACATACCACTTTGACATATTTTCATAATTCATATAGTACAAAGTACCAATGAAGGGCAAAATTAGCTTGCACCTCTTCATGTTCACTCTCCATTTCATTAAACTTTCATTCCATCTCCTCTGGTATTTTGACATTTAATTGTTTCACTGTTTTTTGTCTTCAGTTCTTCAAGTCCTCATCATATCACTCTTCCCACAGCTCCATGTAGATAAGTGCTAATAAGTCATTCCTGTTCTTTATGGCTTGGAAACTCTAGAGCTGCTATGTTCCTTCAATGCTAGCACTTCTCACTCACCACTGATGTTCTTATTCAGTTCTGTGTTGTACCACAAATCAACAGGGCATAAATATCAATGTTCTACTCAACATTTTTAATCAGACCTATCCCCCCACTTTCTGCTTCACAAAATGACAACTAAGGGAACTGGATAAATCTCTTACCTTACTACAACTCAAAAAAATATTCTTAGTTCTTACTTTTAGTTAAATTAGAGTGATGTAGTTCCATTATTTTTTTTTTATTAACTCAGGATTCAGGTTATGTTCCTTTCTTATGTTCAACACCAATGGATTTTTTGAGTCTTCTGGGAAAAAAAAAAAACCCTCAATTTTCTTTTCATTTGCCTTTCTAGATGTTGTTATACCATAGCTATCCATGCTGTAACTATCTTTAGAAAATGTGTTTTATCTCTATTATCTCTAGATTCAGAAAAGCATTAAGATAAACATAGCACTTATTGGTGCCATTCTTGCTGCAAATAAAAATGCCTCTCTCCTCATTTAATTTGCCATTCATCGTCACTGCCATTTGTCTTAATTTCCCTATTGCTGCTTCTCTAATCTTATTAGCTTTTCCCTATATTTGTTGTGCACTATTAGGGGTTTATTTCCTCATCCAATCAACATACTTGAACTTAAGAGGGGACTAATTCAAAGGCATGGCAAGATTGTTAGCAATAGGTCCTGGTATTGAGGCTATTCACTAAAATGTAGCTAGAAGCAAGAATTGAGCCATGCAAGTCAGAAGAAGTAAGCTGATATAAGGAATTTTATCAAGATAAGATTTGCAAAACAAGGTATTTCAATGGATAAGGGAGACATAAGCACAGAGAATATAGAGTCTTCTTATGCATCTTCAAAGAATGAATAGTAGTTCCATGATAGAAATAGGGAATTTAGGGGAAAAGTGTGATTTGAGAGAAAAATGAGTTGTCTCTTGAACAGTTTAATATAACCGGGATATTGAAGAGGAGATTTTCAGGTTGCAAATAGTTATCTTCTTCTGGAGCTAAGAGGCAGCTGAGTGCTGGATATAATAGTTTTTAAAATTTGTTTTCATTGAGATAATAATTAAAGACAGTGGTTGGTTAACTTGCCAAGTGAAAGGAGAGAAACACAGAGAAAAAGAAACAGAGACAGAGACAGTCAGAGAGACAGACTGAGACAGAGTCAAACAGAGAGACAGAGATAGAGGAAACATTAGAGAACTTAGAATAGAGTGCTCATAATTAATTTAGAAACAATGGTCATTGTGGCAGCAGACTGAAACAGAATGGTTAGATAGGTCAGGCAAGAGCCATAAGTTAATATCAGGAAAAGTCAGAGATAAGAGAATATCCAAGGAAGGAGACAGTCAACAATGTCTAATGTTGGAGAGAAGACAAGGGTGAGGCTAGAGAAAGGATCACTAAATTTCAGATTCAATGATCACTAATAACCCTGGAAAATGTAGTTCTGTCAAGTGGTATGACTGCAATCCATATTGCAAAGAATGTTGAAAGATGATTGGGAGGGTATCAAAAGCAGGTAGCTGGTGTACATAGAAATTTTTTTTTTCCTTTATGGGATGTGAAGGAGGGAAGTAGAAATAGAAGCATAAGGAGAAGGAGAAGGAAGAAGAGGAGAAGAAAGTGGGAAAGAGAATAGAGACACAGAACTAAGCAAATCTTTTCATGTTAAGTCCATAAAGAGATTTCATTTACATATCTATTTCTGGTGAGGAATAGATTTGATGGAGTGGATACTGACAAAATTGTAACAATGTCCCTCCCCGGAATTAAAGTATATTAATAAAAATAAAAAGTAGACAGAAGGTTAAATATATTTTGGGAGAAGACACAAACAGGACAATTAACTTTTAAAACTGAATATAGACTTTTGAAAAAAAACCCAGCAATTTAGTGAAAGTTCTCAGTTTAATATCCAATTTTTTGTTTGCTTATTGAAATATTTGTATCTGATGATTATTCTGAAGATCAAAGTTTTAAAAAAGAAAAACAGACTTTAAAACTGCAACATTTTGGGGTGGCTAGGTGGCACAGTGGATAAAGCACCAGCCCTGGAGTCAGGTGTACCTGGTTTCAAATCCGATCTCAGACACTTAATAATTACCTAGCTGTGTGGCCTTGGGCAAGCCACTTAACCCCATTTGCCTTGTAAAAAAAACCCTAAAAAAACTGCAACATTTTATCAATGAATAACTATATAGGAGAAATAGAAAATAAGATATTATAAAAGAAATGAATGAGACATATGATTGCCAGCCCAATCACCAAGTGAAAGTAAAATGGACAGTAGATGTGCTTTATTGATAGTCATGCACTATCAAGAGATCTGGAAGAAACTCCATCATATATTGAGTGGGGGAGATTTTCAGGACAAGTTGAGATGCCTTGGATTGCACAAGAACCTTTGGTAGAGTATTACCAAATGATTCAAGATGAGATCAGAAACCCTCTAATTAATGACATATTCCCATTTGAAATTTTAATATAAATGAAATTAATGTCTGCTTCAATAAAAGATGTTTCATTGAAATTTGTTTAATATAGCCTTTTTCTTCTAAAGACATTTTGAGACATAATTTATCATCCATATTTCATTATTTGTTTCTAATCTTAAAAGGAATAGTATACACTAGCATCCTCAACTGTGATTGTAACCATTAAAATATTTTGTGGCCTTAGGCAAGACACTTAACCCCATTTTCCCTGCAAAAAAATATTTTCATTACATTATGAATTTCCTAAATTTTTGCAGGATGTAGCATCTGTTTGATTTTAAGTATGTTTCAAGGGAGAACAGTATTATTTGTAGAATGGGAACATATTTGAATTTGATAAATGGGATCCATTGTTGAAACTATTTTTCTTCTTCTTCCCACCCCTATGTAACTCACTTTTTTTTTGCTGTTTACTTTACATTGAATGTTTAATCACACAAACAATTCAGAAAAATACCTTGAGGTGTTGCAACTTCATCTGATTGAAGTAACTAAAATTACACAGCTGCCTCTAAGTCTACAAACAACTTGTATCAAGAAGAATCTAGAAATGCCTTTTCTGATTTTCCAGGTTAAACTACACATTTAAATTTGTTACGCAATTATATCACAATTAAATTAGGAAATCTGAGTCTCTGTAGGATCTATTATTTTATTTGAAATACTCCAATATTTTGAATATGTTACCTCATGGTCTCATGTTAATCACTTTATCTATGTTTTAAAAATGAGATCTATATTATTTTCTTAAAATTTTCATTCATATTTTCTCTTAACTTGTGGTGAAAAGTGGCATAATGTGTGTAAATACCATTTTCAAGAATTATATCTGATGCCATTCCATCATTGGTCAATGAATCAAAAAATTCTTTTTTTTCCTTTTGTTTATGTGACAAAATAAAAAGTTCTCAGTCTTTAATTTATAACAGTTCTATGAGTCCAATCTGGCTCTATAGTCAAATTTCATATTACTCCTTTCTTTCTTTCTTTCATTTGATATTCAAGGTAAACCAAGTTGCTCCTTGTTCTACCTTTTACTATCTCTATCCTTTTACCTACAATATGCTTCTTCAACAATTCTTCCTCTTAAATTCTTTCTTTTAACTCAAATTTCAGCTCAGTTACTAATCCTTCATCATGCCTGCATTGATTTCTTCAGATAAAAAGAAGGTATTCCTTCTCAAATTATCTCACAATACTTCGTCTGACTTATGCTATGAGAAAATTTGATAAGGAATGGATTTCTTCTTTATTTACCTCTGTGTGTTTGTGTTTGTGTGTGTGTGTATGTATGTATGTATGTATGTATATATATGTATGTATATATATATATATATATATATATATATATATATATCTTGCATTCTCACTTAGAGACTATAAGTTTATTGATGGCAAGTAGTGGTTTTTTTCAGTCATTGTAACCTCTGAGATTAGTCTACTTCATTGCTTATAGTAATAGATGTTCAGTAAAAGATCAATAATTCCATTGAATTTCTTGAACTTTTGATATTTATTTTTACTTTGAGTTATTACATAATTCCATCTAATTTGCTACTAAATGGCAGCAGTACAGTGAGGATGTTTCCTTAAACCTGTTTCTAATTATACTTTTCTTGGTTATTGTAATTCTATATTTTAATGCCTAAAAATGTGTATAAACAATTTAAATTCAACTTGGTGGATGATGATACTAACTCTAAGCAAAATTGGCGCTATTAGTAAAATGCATACACATACACACACAGAAGAAAATGGCTTAAATAATTTTGCAAATAAATCATTTTGGAAGCTAGGAGCAGTTCACCCAAGCTCAGAGGGATTTGGACCAAGGCAATTTAATAGATTTGTAAGGATTGTGAAAAAAATTTATTTTAATAGAAACAAATTCATCAAACTAATAATAACATCTACCTCTGGGCAACACCGTGGACAATAAACTCTTTCTGCTAGCTGCTGATAAAGCTGCCTTTATAATGTGAATTCAGTAGTCCAAAGTGATTTTTCTCTAGAGGTCACACTTTGTCCTCATTTTTAGTATCCTTATTGTTATACAAGTATATATATATGTATATATATATATATATATATATACATATATATAATATCTACTTCAGCAATGAATGAAATTCTCAAAAATATTATTAGTTCCTTTGAAAGAAGACTTTTGAAATCATATTTTCTCTGATATGAACATTGCTTTCTGTGTTTATCTTAGTGACCTTATTTTATTTTCATCTACTTTGCAATAGTAAATTAAAATCAATTTATAGCTCATATTCTCAGACTCCCGTATGCTTATACTATTCATGGTATTGTGAAGTAGGGGAATCATTAAATCATGAATAAATTTTTTTTTGCTAATATTAGTAATGACACTTCAAGCTTTAAATGGATCTATGATCCTATCATTGTGTGTAGTTCCTCTATCATAGAATTAATTATTCATAAATTCTTATACTGTGTAATTCTTATCCAAGTTCACATTATATATAATATATATATATATATATATGTATAATACATGCTCACAACACACACACATAAAAGCTTCAAGGATCTTCTTTGTACACTAACAGATTGTATAAAAAGAACTGGAAAAGAAGTTCCTTGGGAATTTTTGCTATTTGTTTAAATATAGGATCAAGACTCAGCCTTCCTGCTTAGTATTTAATTTCATGACTGGCCTTCTTTCTTTTCTCATAAGATCATGGATGAAGTATTATTTGTCATTTCTCACCTAGAATTAGTTGTTAAAGTATTACAACTTATGTAAACTTATCCATCTTTCCTTTGCAACAATACCTAATTCCGCAGGTGAAATAAAATAATTTTCTCACTTCTTGCACATTCTGGAAAGAGTTAATTGTCTAATTATTAGTGTCATTCCAAGTTATAAATCTGAATAATCTTTGCATCTCTTTAAATGGAATGTTCTGGATTATAATATAATCAAAACAATACTTATCCAGAAATAGAAGAATCACTCTTCCTTTTATATTTTTGAAAGCCTTCATGGATCATTTCTATAAAATCAAAAGTTTCTAATCAACAAATAAACCCACTGAGATTTTTGTGTTTTTCTACACTTTTAAGTCAGTAACAAACCTGTAGCTATGAAGAAAAAAAAAGCAAAAATGCTATAATTTCCTTTTCTATCATACTATCAAAATATTTTGATCCCACTGAAAATAGGTTGACATAATTTCTTCTAAAAGGAGATAACATTATTTTTATTGATCTAATTTTGAAATGCCAAACATTCAGGGATTTAGTTCTGAGATACGAAGTATTTTTGACTTATGGAGTAATGACTAAGATTTCTAGTATTTAGTACTTTATATTTGAGACATATCATTTAGCTTGAGAATATTTTGAAATGATTTCATTTGAAAGAATTTAAAGACACAAAATAAACATTCCAGGAATTTTAAAAATGACAATTGTTCACAGATGTAATATCACCCCAATTAATCTTTAGTCATATTCTTGATGAATGAATAGGTGAATGAAAAAAGCCTATATTAAGAATACATAATATGTACTTTCACTATACTAAGAATTGGATATAGAGAGACACAATTATACCCCTATTTTCTGGAAGTCTTTGATTAAATAGAGGACATAATGCCAGTAGGAGTTTTCAGCTACAAGTGAAATGGATATGCAATTGGAAATTAAAATGAAATGGAAGAGGACATGAAATTGTACCTTCTTTAATGGCAGGATAATACATTTCCATTTCCATTGATACTGAACAACTTGATAATGCCAAGTTAGTGATGCAAAGAATAATAATAATATTTATATATATTATATATATATATATATATATATATATTTGCAATACACTTTGTAAATATTTTCTCATTAGATCTTCACAACAGCCCTGACATGTAGGTGTTATTATTAGTTTTATTTTTAAGGGATGAGCAAACTGAGGCAAACATTGGTTAAATGATAGCCTGAGACTATCAGTTGTTTAAATATGAGTCTAAATTTGAATTCAGGTCTTCTTGACTAGACCTAGTATTCTATTAACCATGTCACCAACCTTCTCCATAGTTATGAAAATTCTCTTTTCTTTGTCTTCAGTAGCTGTGACTGCTAAGGAGGAAGGAGTTACAATATCTAGAGTTGTATCTGAGTGCTAGCTCCATAATATGATTAGTATATGGGTCAACTGAGAGCAAGGTCTTTGTGGGGCAATGGCAGGGTTGAGTTGGGGGTAGGGGTGATAGTGAGAAATAAGTAACATGTTGCTGCTGGAAATGATTATGACTTTAACTTCTCATAAGTGGAAGTTTTTTGTTAATTTGTTTTGATGGAAAGGGAGATGATGGGCACCATTGCCACAACTGAATAATACTTGAACACAATATGGGTAAGAAATTGATTGATCTAATGTTAAAAATTAAAATATAAATGTGATGTAGAATTTTTAAAAGTCTGTGCTGCAATTATTGTATGTACTTATTTTTTTCATGCTTAGTAACTCAATTTTGTCATAAACTTACACATCTAGCATTGAGATGGTGATATTTTTTATTTACATATATATATATATATATATATATATATATTGAAACATTAAATTTCAAAATCAGAACATCTACTGTTTTGCTGTCATTCCAGAAACTTAGAAATATCATCTGTTATTATAAAAAAAGTAAAAGAAGAAAAGCTATCAACATATGTGAAACTTAAGTATGTCAAAATTACTGGATACATTTAGATTTGTATCACAGTTTTCTGGAAATCTTCTGTCAAACTTTGACTTTTGTCATGTTTAAGTTCTGTCTGATATTTTAATTATGGCTGTTATAAAAAAGCTTCCTTCTTTAAGATTGTCCACCCATGATTTTTAGAATGATTGGATGGTTTGCTATGTAGTCTTTGTTGTATATTATGCAGAAATTCATATAGACTAGTATTCCAAACAGTTAGAGAAATGAATGCCACATGCTTTAGTTTGGCTTTCACCTAACTGGCTTGATGATTGACATGAAGGTTAGCAAAGCAACTGGTAGCTCTTCGTGTTTTGATACCACAAAAAGGCAAGATATATTGGGACAAATCAGTGGTATCAATACTCAACCTACTGGAAATGTTTTAGCGTAGTTTGCAATGACAAAAATGTCAGGAAAACCATGAGTACCCAAGAAACAGACTGAAGATAAAATGTTTTTATTATATACTAGCATCATATCTTCACAAAATTGGAAATACAACCCAACAAATAATAGCCAAGTGCTTTGCACTAATTTTGACTCAATTGCAGATCATATACCAATATATTGCCACCCAGTACCGAACAATTCTAATAAATAATCACATCTTGGGCCAAAATAGATGAAAAAGCTGAAATGAAGGAACAACCAAGGGGGAGAAAATGAAATAATCTGAGATCATTAAAATCAGGATTGAACATAATTTCTAAAAATTCCACCTAATAACAAAATGAACGTGAAAAAAACCTATTCCAATGACATATGATTTTGAAAAGGTGAGCATAAATATATTCAATCTATGAAAAAGCTTATTTTTTATTTTGAGGAAATGATTTCAACTAGCAAAGTTATTAGCTATAGCCAGCATAAAGATGGACTTAACCATGATAAATTTAAAATATTTTTTAAAAAAATTTTAGATTTTGTACAAAACTTACACATGGAATTCCCTTGCTAATATAAAAACAGCTTAAGAGAAAATTTTGAGTTATTAACAAATATTCTTAATTAAATATGCCTAAACTACCATTGCAGAAAAGATTTGGCAACATTATTAAATATTTTTCTAAAGACTTTAGCAATCTATTTGGCAACTACTATGGAAAACTTGACCACCACCTCACCCTAAGAAAGGAAAATGAATAGAAACATATAGATTAGAATTTAATTTTAGATTATAAATTCTGTTATTCTCAACAATCAATAATTTCAAAGAAAAATCAAAAAGTCAATGTGGCATGAGGTGTCAAAAAGGGGCAATGAAATAAATAAATAATTTGTAATATATCAAACACTTTACTACAAAAACATGAGAAGCAAAGACAGCAAAGACGAGGAACCTTCAAATAGGGAGAACATGGAGAACTTCTGTTTGTTTATTTTCAAAAAATATCAGACAGCAAAAATACAAGTTGGTTCAAATGCAAAACAGAAATCATGGACACTGTTATGATTTTGAACCACAGCCTCTTCGTGCCAAAGTTTACTAAATAATCTAGCTTCTTGGCAAAACTAGAAAATGATAACAATAGTTGATATCCATGATTATTGCCTCAAATAAATCACAGTGAAGTCTGAATCACCTGCTAGTCATTAAGCTGCCTTTCAGACCCAAAAGTGATACCGTTATATTTAACAGAAGCCTTTTCCATATGTACCACCCCCAAATGCTAATACTTCTCATGCATCAAGTTTTTTCAATTATATTTTATATAAATTAGACAATGAATTCTCAACTTTTATATCTAAAAACAATTATAAATATGAATTATAAAATATTGAGCCAAGAGCAAAAAAAGATGTGATAAAAAATTCTGAACATTATCAAGTTATCATCAAGTCAATAATTATTGAACAAGCTTCTAAGAAGCCTCACGATATTTATGCCATTATTGATTATCCCAAGGTCTTTAGTTCATTTCCACAGCAGTAGCTTATTCATATTCTTTAAATGTACAAAACAAACTCAGCTATAATATGAACACCAGACTTTTGGATGGATATGAGAAAAGTGTTTTCTCTTTAGAAGATAATACCAGGGCAGCTAGGTGGCGCAATGGATAAAGCACCAGCCCTGGAGTCAGGAGTACCTGGGTTCAAATCCGGTCTCAGACATTTAATGATTACCTAGCTGTGTGGCCTTAGGCATGCCACTTTATTCCATTTGCCTTGCAAAAACCTTTAAAAAAAGATACTACCAACCCAGTAATGACAAGGAAAATTTGGGCAAGATAAACCAATGGAAAACTTTTCAGGGAGACAGTTCAACAGGTATTTATTAGGGTGCTACACCTTACCATGTACTCTACTATGTGCTATGGACTAAAGCACAAATAATGAAGCATTTTTTCCTCTCTCAGTGAGTCTACAATGTAATGGGAAGTCTATAATTATGTAAATGTATACTGTAAAATATTAATATAATAAAACACATACACTACAAGATAGTTTGGGAGGGAAGATGCTAACATTTGGGGGATCAGGAAAGATTTTAAGCAGAAGGAGGTGACTAAGGTGATTAAAATTAAAAATATTTTTGAGGTAAACAATTAGAAGCATTAAAAATTCAAATAGAGTAGTAAGAAGATGAATAACTGAATCCAGAGTCAAAAAGAATTCAGTTTGAATTCTTTTTCAAACACTAGATATATGATACATAACAATGAAGATTGAAAATAATACTTGTAAAGTAGTGTGCAAATCTTTTTTTTTTATAGGGTTTTTTTGGCAAGGCAAATGGGGTTAAAGTGGCTTGCCCAAGGCCACACAGCTAGGTAATTATTAAGTGTCTGAGGTCACATTTGAACCCAGGTCCTCCTGACTCCTGGGCTGGTGCTTTATCCACTGCACCACCTAGCCTCCCATAGTGTACAAATCTTAAACAGCTTTATAAAGACTATTTGGTATTCTGAGCTATTAGAATTTAAAATTGGTCCATAACTTTTGGATATTCACCTCACATGTTTCAAAGTATGTGTAATTTTATGGTTTAGTGGGAAGAGTTTCAGATATAGGTCAAGAAGGTCTGAAATCAAATCCAAGTTTAGAAACATTATCTGTGTAAGAATTAGTAGGTAATAACTGCTTTTGAATCTCAATTTTTTCATTTTTAGAATAATAGAATATCACATGTCCTCTAAATTTCTTTCAATCACCAAATAATTAAATACATAAATATAACTTAAGGGCTTAATATAAAATTGAGAATAGAACTGAAGACTCCTATAGGAGAAAGTATACTCTAATACGTCCCAAAGGAATTGAAGATAAAGTTTTAAAAGACAAAAATTAAAATGTGGAAAACGAACATCATTAGGGAAATAGTTATAGCTACTATATTGAACTACTTATTTTAGCTCTGAGTATCCTGACAACTAAGACAAAAAAGGAAATAATTGACTTTTACTGATATTGTTGTTAAGTTAATGGAAACACATGGTTTTAATGACACAGTTTTTGGAGAGATTAAAAATTAAATTCTTTTATCAGTTTAGCTAGTAAAAGCTTTCAATTATACTTTTGTAACAGACATGAACATTCTTCAAATTCACATTTTTTAATGTAGGTCATCTCTAAACCTGGTAATCAAATTTCAAATTTACCTAAAATTCTATAGCAAGCTCAATTAATAAGATCTGAGTCCATTACCCACTGATTATTGAACTTTTGACAAAGGATAGATCTCAAGCAATTTATACTTGACTCTTTTGTTAAATGAGTGAAACTTCATTTTTAATTTGTTCAATTAGAGGTCCATATACTTGTGAAACCAGATATTGGAAGGCAGACATTTCACAATTTTTTATGAAATTTGATGAATTTCCACTCATATTTCATCCCAGGAAGCAAGCTGGTCCACTTCCACATAAAAGTATAAGTCTGAATATAATAGTTCTAACATTTTTATTTTGTTTTATCCTTTGAAAGGGATTTTGAGTCAGTTTGAACACCTGGATAATTTTCAATTGAAGCTTCATCATTCTGGAACATAAAGCATGAGGAAGGAATTGGCCCTGAAAACTTGATGGCAGATATTAGTTGTCTTTCACCTCAACCATTAAATAAATTAATTAAATAAATCAATCAGTTCTTCAATTGTTCTAAAAATTATAGTCTTGGGGTATCCTGAGAATATTAAGAGGTTAAATGACCTATCAAAGGTCATATAGTTAATGTCAAAAGTGGGACTAAGTCTTCCTTATTACAGGACCATGTCTCTTTTCCCTGTTAAATAGTTGAATAATGACTTCAAAAATATATGTATAAAACATTAAAAATTACTGAGTAACTCAGACTCAGCACAAAGAATAATGTTCTGATATATCTCTCTCCTCTTAGTACAGATAGTGCACTATAGTGAGAAAATATTGTGTATTCTGTCAGATATGGATACTTCATTGGTCATTTTTGCTACCATTTTTCTTTGTTTTTCCAAAGTTGTGGGTGGAGATGAGAATATAATATCAGTAAATTACTGTTATATACATAAATACAAAAAGTATTATTTAAATAAAGATAAACAGACTAAGGGATAATGATTATGTCCTAAGGTCCACTTAATTATTGCACCGAATATGGGTAATAAAATAAATTAGAAATTTTAGCACAAGTTAAGAGCAATAAAATGAGAAGTTTGGATTAGATGACCTTTCAAGTTCATACATTTCCAAATCCGTCATGTTTATGAAATATTGACAAATTTTGGTAAGATTTTTTTGCCCTATTTTATTTGCTTATTTATTTACTTTTAGGATATTATTCAAGGTTTTTTTTTAAACACTGAATGAGCAAATGAATAGTAAAAATATTTCTCCTAGATAATCAGTAACTTCATCTCCCTCAATTAAACAAACCCCCAAGACTTTAGGGTCAAATCCAAAAACAATGATCTTCAAAAGAAACCCTTAGTATCAGAGCATCACAAAACCTGAGAGTTGAAAGGGATATTGCATGTTATTTATTCTAATTCATTATTTTTTTTTATCCTTGATCTAAAAACCTTCTGGCATGAGTTTAAGTTTAGTGAGCACTCATTTTATATCTGAACTTATTCTTTATTTGAATTTTTCAATTATAGTTCCCTATTAGGACAACCATGACATCTGTTATTTAATTATTTTTTTATAGAAATAATAAAGCAATTCACAAACAATTGCAAAAATTCAAGGTTTAATATCTAGCCACTTTTAGTGCTTTTATATTTCCAAAAGAGGTAGTTATTTAATCTTAAACCACCAAATTCTAATGGTGAGATTCATGCATCCAAAATAGCTTTTACTGACATTTTATTTTGGATCCAGGATCAGGGAAGGAGGGAAATATTTCAGTAGATCATTAATCATGTAGGGGTTCATGTATATTGACTATAGTTGTGGATTACTAGTTGAATTTAAAATACAATTATAGAGAGGCAGCTAGAGATGCAGTGGATAGAGGACCAGGCCTGGACTCAAAATCTGGTCTCAAACATTTATGGGCCATGTGAACCTGTTGTCTCCAAAAATAAAAATAAATTGAAAGAAGATCCAATTATAAGTTCCATGGTTAATAGCACACAAAAAATCAATAACTTCAATAACAAAGAAATGAATAAGACTAGGTTCTTTTTATAAGTAGCAAATATTATGGAAATGTAGCACAAATGCCCCAAGAAATGCATCAATTACTTGACTTCTTTGGAATGCCTATAATTTTATGTTGTGGGGAAAAAATGATCAATTAGTGAACAATCTTTAATAAAGTATTTACTATACCAGGTACCTAAGGAAAGAAAAATAAAAAATGAAACTGACTTTATTCTCAAATACCTTACATTTCTATCAAGTGAAACAATATTTTTTTATGTACAAATAAAATACATCCAGAATAAATGCAAGATCATTTTCAGAAGGACATTAGCAGGTTAGAATATCATTTGATGTCTAATGTAGAAAAAACTTCTTGAACTGGGTCTTGTAGAGTATTAGGGTTATCAGAGATTGAAATAATGGAATACATTGCAAAAGAACAGAGAAGGGGGTTAGTTGATGGGTGGGCAGTCCGCAAATTTATGGAGAAAGGAGATGGAAAGGTTTGAAGAGTAATATAGAATTCAGTCTGGTACAAAACAGCTCAGAGGATCTGAGTTCAAGTGCCAACTGGCAGTTTATTTACTATGGTCTATTGGTAGTTATTTAACTTATCTTGTTCTCAGTTTCCTGATCTGTAAGAGAAAGATAATCATTAGTAATTGCCTTCAAGGTCACCATGAGGAGTAAATGAGATAACCTCTGTAAATTATTTTGCAAATCTAAAAACTTTTATATAAATATTGGTTTTGGATCTACGTGTTAGCACATAGTTGGTGTTTTACAGGTGATACCCAATATTTTAATAGGCTGTCCTCATCAACTTTATGAGTATAATTGAGTATAAAGAGCCCACACGTACCAGTCATATGATCATTATTAGCAAGTATTAATTCTATTTCTACTTGAGAATGACATTGTTGGGTGACAAATTAAAAAATAAAACTCCTTAAGGACACACAGTCAAAATGACATGTAGACTTGTCTAGCTTACAGAGAAGTCTTTCATACTGCCTATACATGTTGCTATTTGAAGGCAGATGGCTATGTTTATTTTTTCAATTTTGTATGCTTTTAAAGGTGTATATTCATCTGTCTTAGAACCACTATTTTCTGAGGAATTATTCCAAGTCCTCATTATTGATTTGCTTGATATATAAGTATAAAAGTTTCCCTAGACTAAAAATCCCTTGCTGAAAGTTAAAATTGGCAGCTGTGTCTATAACCTTCTCAGTTATTAATTACATAGAGCCTATAGCTTTCAAACTTTAAAATCAAAAAACTATCTTTGTATAGCAAGTGAACAAAAGTGATTGTCTTCTTTAGAATTTAAAATTTAGCCCAAGTTAACCAGAGAAAAGCATATTGAACCAACTTGGGAAGGGGATAAGATTAAGGGAATAAAATCCCTAATAGGTAACCTGGGAAAGAAAAATAAATCTATTCTCATTAAAATCAGAAAAATGATATTTCACAATTAAAGCTATGACTTGGTTTCAGTTTGAAAATCAAGAGAACAACAAAAACAATAACAAAATATTAAAGGTACTTAGGAGAAAAATCCATTAATATAATATGGAGCAGTCTTTCTTGGAAAGATAACCTGGGTGAGGAGATGTATTTATGGATCAACTGAAAGTAAAGCCTTCACAAGGAGTGTATATGTATTCATACATATGTATATTATATATATATGTATATATATAATGTATAGACATTACATTAATGGACATAGGCTAACCAAAGTCCCCTTTTACCATGATTATCTTTAATATTTTGTTGTTTCTGTTGGAATTTTTTTGCATGTTAAAACTAAGTCATAATTTTAATAGTAAAATGTAACTTCTTGATCTTAACAAAAATATATTTATATACAATATATACCTATGCATACACATTCAAAATACATATATGTGCATAACCCTTATAGTCATGTGCATATATAGATTTATGGATAAACTTATGTGTATGTATATATTGTACATTCTTTTATTCCTACATCCTGCTGACTGAATTCTCAGATATAATGGAATCTCTCATTCCTTGGAGTTGGCTTCACCTGAGGTGATGATTGGATCTTTCAGGAGTGTGACTTTTCAGGAAATAAGACTATAAGAAGCAGCTTTAATTATATTTATTTTGTGCTGTTACTTAAATTTTTTCCAAGTTTTACCAAGTAAATTTGTTTTTGCAGTCTTAGGTTTCTTATTATTCAATATATCAGTTTTGGCTCTGAATCTAAAACTTTCCTAAAACTTGAGGACCAAAAGCATTTGGGAGAATTTTTAACCAATATTCATGATTGAAAGTTATCTAAAAATAAAGTTTAATAAAAAATAAAGATTTGGAAAAAAGGCATTGGAGGTGGTTTCTAACAGATAATCTTGAAATAGCTTATATTAGCTAACATTGTAGGTCTGTTGGACAGCATAATTAGATTTTGTATTAGACCTCAGCCAGCTAAATCAAGAAAAGGTGAATTTAATCTTCTGAATGATAAGACTGATTGAGACTTATTTTACAGTGTGCCATTTGTTATAAATGAAAAGGAATGTCTTTACAGAACTACAGATTTAGAACTAAGAGACTTTAAAGGACCCTTAATTTACAGTTAGTTAACTGAGGTGCAAAATTAGTGACTTTCTAAGAGTCATAGAACTAATGAGTATCTAGGTGGGCTTTGAACCTTGTTCTTCCTTTCCCCAAATGCACTGTTCCAGTCACTGCAACAGGTTACTCCTTCCCTCAAAGAGCTGGAGAAAGGAAAACATATAGGGAACTTATTTTCTATTTTGTCTTTTTTCTACTGTTAGAATTAAGAGAGATTAGATACATTTTCCTTAACACCAGCTCATATCATCTACCTTTTTTCCACTAAGGCACATCAGTTTTTCTTTAAAGAGCATATGAACAGAAGAAATACATTTCAGATTTACAGGCTGACACTTTTCCTCTGATTTCTAAATCACTTTCAACCTACCTCAAGAAAAAAATAAAAATAAAAACAAAACAAAATATGATTGATAGCTTTAGTAATGCACTCCATAAGCACTATGCATTGTATTGTAAACTATAATGACTGTACTTTTTCCTTTTTTATCTCATCTCTCCAAGTCATTATATTTTGGCACTGTATTCATGTTGTTCAAGGTGAGGCTAATTTTTCATTTTGTCATAACTTAAGACTGGGTCCTCAATAATATTGATTCAATATGAATATAAAACTTTTTTTCTTTTAAATGCAATGCAATTGATATATTAGGTAAATTGGTACATTTGAAATCTAGTACACATTGGTTACTATATCACCCTAGAAATTAATTATCTGAGCAACATTAGTAAATTCAGTTAACCTCACTCTTGATTTCTTTACCACTAAAATGTAGACAAAAACAGTTATTATTTCATAGGGTTATTGTGTTAATCAAATGAGATAATTAATTTAAAATGTTTCATAAATCTTAAATAAGACATTTTTTTTCTCAGTTAATGAAGTTCTCATGGAAATTAGAGATATCTGTTCATAGAATAATATGAAAGTATCAGCGTTTTCAGAACTTGATTTAAAATTGCATTCTTTTAAAAAGGTAAAAAATAATGATTTTGTTTTGTTGACCTTATTAACTTTGTACTTTGAAGGTATCCAATGTTTCTATTTAAATACTTCAGTTATCCATAATTATGTACGTATTCTTCAGAGTATATGGCAGTGTTCTCTGTAGAAGTTTGTCTTATAAACATTTTAAAAATCTCACTTTATACATTTAGACAGACATAAATATTCTCTATTTTGATGTTAATTCATTAGGGAATGCACAAAAATTACCTAAGAAAATCAAATATTACATTCATGTATCAAAACCTTATGTATAATTTCCCAATTAAAGGCTATCTACTTGGTTTTGACTTCCAGGCTTTTACCAAAAAATTAAATAAAAATTTTTGGTGTATTTTGAAATATATGAGTTCTGTTTTTTTTTAATATGGAACTTTGTTCATCTTAAGATATAAGCCTAAGAGCATGGATATTTGTTACTTTCTTGTAATTCCAAATTGCTTTCCAAAACTATTAAAACAATTTACAGATAAATCACCTCTACATTTTATGCATAATTCAAACTGAGTTCTAGAATAATCATATGAATCCACAGTTCCACCAAGAAATTCAACATTACCTATTCCCTCTGCCTGTCATGCTTGCAAATTTGCTGTATACGAAGCAAAACTTCAAAGGTTTTTTTAAATTTGTATTTCAGTAGTGATTCAGAGCAATGTTACCCATTATTGCTAAGAGTTTGCAAATTTTTTGAAGACAATTCATTTATATCCTTTACCATTTTCCTATCATAAAATGACTTTGGGTCTGATAAATTATCTAGGTATTGATATTCTTTAATAGTTGAAATCTGGGGCAGCTAGGTGGCGCAGTGGATAAAGCACTGGCCCTGGAGTCAGGAGTACCTGGGTTCAAATCCAGTCTCAGACTCTTAATAATTACCTAGCTGTGTGGTCTTGGGCAAGCCACTTAACCCCATTTGCCTTGTAAAAACCTTAAAAAAATAGTTGAACCCTATCAGAGATATTGACAGAAAATACCTCTCTTGCTTCCTTGATCCTATACCCTTTAATTTTGTTCATGAAAAAGTTATTTAGTTTCATAGTTCGGAAAATAATGGTTTAAACATTAATATCTAGAACACATACCATTTTCTTTTGTTGGAGGCAAGTGAGGTTAATTGACTTGACCAAGATCACATAGCTTTAAGTGCTGAGGCTGAATTTGAACTGAAATCTCTTGACCCTAGATCTGGTACCCTATCCATTACACCAGCTAGTTGCTCTGTTCATCATCTGTTTGTTATCATATAAAGATTGTTGGAATAAATCTTATTTGTGCTAGTTGTCTTTCAGTTTTCTCAACAACTCTTCACAAATGTAGTTTTAATTTAAGCAATTTATTTATCATTCTATTGATTTTTTTGCTTCTGATTCTTCTTTGTCCTTTGATATGATTTTTTTCTTTTAACTAATAGCAAATAATATTGAGAGCTAATACTTTTGTTATAATTTGAGACCTGGACATACTTTTGATCTTTTATTTCTACCTTAGTAATATTATATCCTTTGAGATTGTAGATATTTTCCAAATTTAGGTTTTTATTATTTTATAATTCTATATCAAGGTATTCATTTTGTAATTTGATTAGGATAGCACTAAATCTGTAAATTAATTTAAGTATCATCTTTATCTTATCTAAATTCAAATATATATATATATATATATAATTTACTCATGTTCTTTGATGTTACTAAGAATATTATTTAGGTCCTTCAACTCTAAATGAACATTGATGTTAAATTCTGCATTTTTCTTTGATTTATATATCTACTAAATATTTTGAACTCTTCCTCTGAGATTCATCCTTTTGCTAGACATTTCAAACGTTGAGAAAGGAAACTATAATGTTTCTTATAAATATTGTATTACAATCTATATCTTCAAAAACAATTTCATTTATCCTTAATGAATTTAATTTCTATGCCACAGAAAGAATGTATGTTTCATGCTTGATGAAAGTGATTAAAAATGTGTTTCTTAAGTATAATGGTTTTCTTCTTCATTTCCACAGAAAATTGTGAGTTTTATTTATTTTTTTCTTTTTGATGATGCAAGTTCTGCTTTTATCTACATTCACCTGATTCATAGTAAATTTTGTTCTACTACTTCATATTGATTCATTCCTTATGTGTCCTTTCCCCTCTTATTTCTTAAATTCAATGCAGTATGTTTTTTCCTCATCTGTTCTGTCAATTTAATATATTGGATTTTTTTTTCAATTTATTTGCACATTTATAAATTTTGGCTGTTTTCTTTTATTTTTATTTCATATTTCTTTTAAAATTTATTCACCCTATTCCTGTTTTAAGTTAGTATTTCATTCCTATTTTTTGTGCTACTTTACTGCTTATTTATTTCCATAATACATTTCTTTCCATTTTTATACTTACCTTTGCTCTGATTCTTAAATGAAATTTAAAATATTGACATTTATGGTCTAGAAGAATATATTAGCAAAATTGTCCATGAATATTTAGCAGTTCTCATGATATGAGGAATTCACTTGATGGCTCTGAGTTTCAGTTTGTTATTGTCCACTTGCCAGTCATGTGTGACTCTTCAGATTTTTATTTGGTGTTTTCTCATCAAAGATACTGGAGTAGTTTGCCATTTTCTTCTCCAGTTTATTTTATAGATGAGAAAACTATGGCAAACAGAATTAAGTGACTTACTCAGGGTCACACATCTTGTAAGTATCTGAGGCCAGATTTGATCTTAGGAAGAGTAGTCATCCTGACTACAGACCTGGCAATTCATCCAGTATAACATCATCGAGCTGCCCTTGAGTATCAGCTACTTCATATATGTAAAAATTTGGTGAAACAATTATAGTGTTTAAGATCAGAACTCATATGAGAAAATATCTTGTATTATGAAAATTATGTCATGGGCAATTTTTATAGAATCCATATGGCTATTTGGGGGTATTTAACCACAATATTGGTATTTAACTACAAAATAAACAGCTTATAGGTACTCCCTTCATCCCATATTCAACACATATATTCTTGTTTTCATGTATTAAAAAAATCACTTGGTGACAAATTTCTTGTGATTGATCACTCTGAAATTAGGTAAGGCTGATCTTAGAATGCTACTCTATTGCTGTGTCTACATTCAATATTTTTTCCTAACAGTGGAACTTGTAAGAGCTGGCACTAAACTGATACATAAATTGGTACAAGAATCGAAACTTATCTCCACATACTGAAGGTTCAATAGAGAAGTTGGAAAAAAAAATCAGAGTTAATACAAGACAGTATACATTAAACTTCAGTAGTGTTATAGGACTGACTTTAAAATAGTATTCAAGTATTACCATCTTGGTGGAAATGTTTAGTTAGGTGTCAGGTAATATATGAAATGTTTTCTCAGAAGATTCAGCTTATGTTGTGATAAAATGTCATATATTAAATTGGCTTACTGTAAATGCTATGTTCTATTTGGGGGTTTGACTGACAGTATATAGATGGACATATTTAATCCTCTAGTGTTTAGATTGCTTATTTCCTCAGTAATCTTAAAAGTAAAAAACAGCAGGATGATAAAAAGCTTATAAAAAAGAAACATAAGCACCAAGAGTTTTTAATCTATTTTATAATTAAAAATTTAAATGTTAACTATTAAGTTGTCATTCATATTTTATAAACTAAAGTATTGATAAGTAGTTTTACCTCTTGACATGATTTTTATAAATGCTTACAGGTTCCAAATCAAAGGATCATAGAAAAGATGATAGAAGAAAGGACAATGGAGATCTCCTAGTCCAGGTCTTCATTTTAAGAAGAGAAAACTAGGAACCAGAAAAATAAAGTAGCTAGCCCAATAACTCTCAGGAAAGCATAAGTAACTCCTGGAGAATTATTTTCATATGAACTTTTAAATTAAGTTTAACTAATTAATTTTAATTAAAATATTTAATATTGAATATAATTACACTTGCAAAAAAAGGTATTTAATAACATTATGTTCAGCACATTTTCTTACTGTCAAAAAACTGTATTATAAGCATAAACAATGTTGATACCCTTCATTCATAGCATTTTCAGAAACTTTGTTGGGACCAATGCACCATTTTTCTTTGTCTTTACAGACTTTGATTTTTTCTTTTTTTCAGATTAAAAAAATCAACAGGAACTTCCCTGTAAACCAGCAGGTAAGATGGAAAAATTCTTGGAAAATCGTGTATATTGCTTAATGTGTAAATATAACATGGTAGGATGCAAAATAGTATGATCAGGTTTCCATCTTTTGGTTTGTCAGAGATTCACTTTTACTGATATTGCATACTTATCCATTATATTAATTATTTTTACTAGCAGAACATTTTAAATTGAACTTATGTTTAGAAATTACAAAACTGGATTTGATCTTATTTATGTGTAGTTAGAATTCCCTTCCTTAATATTCAAACAAAAGACCTCAAATATTCTTCCTTGAGTATGTTCTCCCTAGTTTTAAATGTTGCTGAAGTTAATGTCTTGAAGTAAAATTCATAATAAATAATCATGATTTTACAGAAACCTGGAGTTAAATGGGAAATCAGAATTTATAGTCTCATCTACTCCTGGATACAATCCCTTTTCCCAATCACAAACAAATTCTAATTCTAGGATTCTTATGAGGGCAATCATACTTCCTCTTTAAGTAGTCTGTTTTGCTCTTGAATAAATAAAATTGTCAGGATTTCCCCTTCACCTTAAATGATTAATGTTTAATTTTAATTACTTTGATTTTGGCAACCTACAGTATATAATATAAACCTATATATAAATATCACCTATTGTTTCAAGTATTTCTTCGGTATATCAGATCTGCAGATACACAAAGTTGTCTTGTTCACCCAACTCTTCATCTTTCCAAAGATAAATATATTCAGTTTTCAATCTTTGTCATCTTAACCAAATGATCTTTAAAAAATTATTTATTTATTTATGGCAATGGGGTTAAGTGACTTGCCCAAGGTCACACAGTTAGGCATTTGTTAAATGTCTGAGGCTAGGTTTGAACTCAGGTACTCCTGACTCCAGGGTCAGTCCTTTATCTACTGAGCCACCTAGTTTCCCCTTATCCAAACAATTTTCAAAAACATTTAGTTGCACTTAGCTGGATACTTCAGGTTAACAACAATTTATTAATTATTAATATTTGGATGTGGTTATTCAAGCAAATCCAAGACACTTAATTCTAATCTTATTCTTGTTGTTCAATTGTATCTGACTCTTGATGACCCTGTGGACCATTCTTGGAAACGATACTGGAGTGGTTTATCATTTCTTTTGCCAATGAATCAAGGCAAACAGAAGTTAAGTGACTTACCCGGCATCACAGAGCCAGTAAGTTTCTGAGGTCAGATTTGAACTTAACTCTTCCTCACTGCAAGTCAGTTCTTTCTCAACAGAATCATTTAGCTTTCCCTGATTCTAATACACATCAATCTATTCTTGTAAGAATATAGTTACAAAATATTTTATACTATGTCTTTCTGAAATCCCAATCTATCAGGTTAGATGACATACATAAGATATTAATTAGTTTAGTGCTATAATGTCATGATGAACCAACATTATTTATGGTGCTTACCCTTTCCAAGCACATATAAATATTCATTGAAAAATAGGGTTATGGATATATTAATATATATGCATGAAACAAGATTTTGAGATGTAATCTCTCTCTCTATATATATGCATATATATATATATATAAAATCTTGAAGTTCTTATCATGATGGAAATAGTATTTTTGAGAATCATGATTGAACAAAACTTTGTAGAAAGATTTTTTTCTGTTCCATCTAAGAAGATTTTATGCTTTATTAGTAATATAGCTTTTAGGTGATATTCCAATCAATTCCAAACAATATGCTTTGAATATTATTTGGAGTAGTTTCATTTTATGCCAGTAATAGTCATGCAAATTTGTTTTTCTCTTCGGACACTATGCTGATTCAGAATATCTGACCACTAGATTTCAGCAAGTTTGTTTACCTTTTGTTAATTCTCTGTCATATAGGTTCTGGATTTCCCATAGGTACAACAGATAGGTAGAGGAGGAGTGAGACAGAATGAGAGGTGGTATCAGAGGTTATGGTTAAATAGAGGAAACCTGTGATTGGTGTTTGGTGTTGTGGAGAGATTATCTCACTTTCATAATCAATCATTTGCAGTCTTGGAAGCATTTCAGAGCTTGATTTGTGCCAATTTCCATGGACAGAGCACTTTTTCACATTTTTGTTTCTGAACCTTAGTTTTCTAATGAAACAGGTGTATGAGGGTTAGGGGACTTAATTGTAAGCCAATATTATCACAGAATTATCTTCTAAGCCAATATTATAACAGGAATATATACTAGGTCCCATGGTCACAGAATCTATTCATTAAGTCAGAGACTTATTGGGTTGTATCAAGTTTGGAAACTCCTTTTGTGCCCCAACTTTGAAAATTGTGTATCCACTCTTGAATCTAGAAATGGAGAAGGTCCAGAGCAGCCTAAAGAGGATTGCAAAGACTAAAGCAAAAATATGGAAAACCAAAAACTTGGATTTTTCTCTTCTATTTTCATGAATAATTTAGACAATGTTGCTTAAAGGGGAAGATTTCCCATGCAAGAGATCAAACTTTCAACAGGTCTCTTTAGTATATAAAGGCAGGATTCACTGGACTATTGAGGTATCTTCTCATTGGTAATTCTTAATTTTAAAAGTTCCTTTTTGAGGGAGGTTCAATACCAAAATCTATAAATCTAAGAAAGTGGGAGAAGGGAACAGCATTTTTATAGTAAAGTATTCACCAGAGGAGGAAGAAAATTGTTTTGAACATTTGAAATCTATCATGAGCCCTTTTTTATCTTCATTATCATTTATGAGTTCTTGTGAATTCTTTGCATCTTCTGACTTTTCCAAGAGGGTCAAATTAAGGCTATTTACAAATGCACTTGTTTTCTTTGGTGCTCATAAAGGAACTGATGAACTTTTTACCCAATTTCTGGAGATGTATAATTATCTTACATTCAGAGATTTCCTAGATAATTCTCTGGGTGGAAACATATGAAGTCCAAGACTTGAACTTTTTGTTTCAGAACTGACCTGGGTTCTATCAGTTCAGAGCCTAGTATTCTGGAATATTAGTTATGGTAATAACTATCATACATTTTACTAAAAATATCTAACATATCTCTGATGCAAGTTCATTTCATATTGAAATAATTATCAAGGGGGTAGGAAGGGAGGGTAGAAGGAAATTTTATAACTTTAAAAATATACATGTGCATATGGATGAAAATAAATAATTTTTTAAAAAAATTAAATATAGAAGGAAAATAAAGAGGCATTCAAATTAGGGTGATTGAGATAGTTAATGGCCAATGGAAGCTCTATCTAATGGCCAATGTGAATGTTGTCTTTTTAGGGATAATGGAAAAGCCCATTCAATTATTAAAGAATTAATATTGGGTAGTAGATAAGAATGAGAAATTCAAAAATTGTGCTAAAATCATGATTATAAGACTAAAAATTTTATCTTTTTTAAATACAAGAAATTAAATTTTTATTACTTAGATAAAGAGATTAACATTATTAAAGCAGAATTTTATCTATTCCAAACTAGAATTAGAGATAGATTTACAAGAAGCAAAAAAATATCTGGGAGAATGATTTATCAAGATTTTATAAACTAAGTAGTATATAAACAACAACTGAAATGCAACATAAATTTTAAAAAAAATATTGACATTAAATGTTACATCTCTGACAGAAATGATGTAATGTGAAAATTAAAAATATTATAAATGAATGTGGACACTTATTTAAAAATACCTTAAGGAATTCTAAATAATTAAGAGGACACCACTCATTTTATCTGCTAGGTGAGGATTGTTGTGCAAATGTGTTAATAAAACTTGAAATGTTCTCTTTATCGGGGTAATTTTCTTTTGTGTGAGTGTAATTGTAATGGTTTTGTTAACTCAAGTTCATTAGGTTTAAGCATTAATATGGAGATAATATTATGTATACTACTTATCTCACAGATTTGGTGGAAGTGTCACATGATATGATGTTATGTATTTTGCAAAAATGTAAAGCACTCCACTATTAAAGATGTTTGCTAATGAAAATACCATTCTGCCCCTATTTACTGTTAAATTAATTAAATATATAAATATATGTGCAATGATATATACATGTACAAATATATTGCATTTTATATATATATATATATATATATAAAAGAAATAATAATCACAAGATGGCAACTTTGAATTCCTTATAAGTTTTTGCCAGTGCTAATTAGTAGACATATAACTAATTATTAAGAATAAAGGTTTACAATATTAAACAATTAGAATCAGTATTTTAAATCTGTATTTATTTTGAATAATTATGACTTTATTTTTTTAGAAAAATTTTATTTATTTTGAGTTTTACAATTTTTCCCCATTTGTGCTTCTCTCCCTTCACCCACAGAAGGTATTCTATTAGTCTTTACATTGGCTCCATTGATCTATATGTTGATATCAGTTGAATATGATGACAGAGAAATCATATCCTTAAGGAAGAAAAATAAAATATGAGATAGCAAAATTACATAATAATATAACAGGTTTTTTTCCTAATTTAAAGGTAATAGTCTTTGGTCTTTGTTCAAAGTCCATAATTCTTTCTCTGGATATAGATTGTATTCTCCATTGCAGATAGCTCAAAATTGTCCCTGGTTATTGCACTGATGGAATGAGCAAGTCCATCAAGGTTGATCATCATCCCCATATTGCTGTTAGGTTGTACAATGTTTTTCTGGTTCTGCTCATCTCACTCAGAAAAATCCTTCCAGGTTTCCCTAAATTCCTATCCTTCATCATTTCTAATAGAACAATAGTATTCCATGATATACATATACCACAATATAACTTTGACTTTATTAAATTAATATAATCCATTTACTTACTATAAAAATGATAAAAATTGCTTATTACTTCTCAGCAGACAAGTATATTAGTTTTCTTAAACTTTTGCTTCTTAACCTTTTTTGCTTAATTTGTTTAGTTTGGCATTTGATTCTTGTCCCTTAAATTTTTCCCTAGTGTAAAAATCATAATTTTTTATGCTTTCTACTTTGAAATTTTGAGAAACTAAAATTAATAGCATTTTCCTTAATTAGTGTTCATTACAACAATCCAAAATAATGACCAAGGAGATTTTTGGGAATGTCAGCCAAAACTGTCAGATTATTTTAATGTACTGTAGATTAGCAAACAATAAGACTTCTTTATTTTATTTATTTTAGGTTTTTGCAAGGCAAATAGGGTTAAAGTGGCTTGCCCAAGGCCTCACAGCTAGGTAATTATTAAGTGTCTGAGGTCGGACTTGAACTCAGGTATTCCTGACTCCAGGGCCGGTGCTCTATCCACTGCAACATCTAGCCACCCCAATAAGACTTCTTTTTAAAAAAAGCACCAAAAAAACCCCTTATAACTGATGAAGAAAAAACAAACTGCAAACTGTGGCACTATAACAAGCCTATAAGTATGCAGGATAGCATTTCTGCATACAAGTGCATACACTTCACTATCCATCAAAAGTGATATTTAGAGAAGGACTTGGAAAAACACATATGCATTCTTCACAATGGGTTTTAGGACTCAGAATAAGCATTTCACTAGAGACCTGTCTTGGGTCACAGAATGTTCAGTTATTTCCATAGCAGATGTTTCTTCTAAACTAATTAGAATTTAGAATTTTTGCAACTTGGAGTGATTTTTACAAGTAAAAATCAATTCAATAAATGTATAGAAAGTATCCACCATAGAATGAATAGGTAGTCTTCATTATCTTTGAAAATTAACTATATTAAGCACTGGGGGAGAATGTGATGCTGGTGACTTAGCACATCACCCTCTTACTCAAATCCAATTCACTTGCTTGTCATGACCTCACATGCCATGGTCTTTTTTGAGAGTAAATGACAATCATTATCATCATCACCACCATCATCATAGTGTGTAATCTGTCCTTACCTTTTTGTTCATATATTTTAATTAAATTCAACATAGAGAAATTTAGCCACTTGAGCTATAATTTTTGTTGTTTTTGTTTCACTAGATAAATACATATACATATATATATATAATGTAGTCTACATGTTTTTTATTTAAAACATTAAAATGAGGACAGACTATCAAAAATTGTGAAGCAACAAATTAAAAATAAACCCAATATTAATTCACAATAATATATCTATACTTATTTGATATAATAATATCTGACTAATATTTTTCATTTACTTTTTAAAAAATTTTTGATGTTTTTACTGAATTGAATCCTGTTTAGTATTTAACTAGGAAATGAACATGGAATTAGTTATTTTAAGTATTATCTTTCCAAATGTAGACAGATAATGCAGAAGCAATTATTTGACAGAAATCCAAATTGACACAACTTTTAGATATATCAATTTCTAACTACTTCTTGAAAGGAAAACTGAAGGTAGAGACAGAGTGGTGGGGAAAGAATGAATCCTTACATTTCCATAATTATTTGCTTAAGGAAGATCTGACATTATCTCATTCACTATGTCCTGTAAGTGGTAGGCTAGAGTATTGAGAGAATGAACCAGGCCATCTGAAAGGAAGTAGTAGGGTAGGACATCGGGAAGGGAGCAGGACAAGTAGTGAAGTGCCAAGGAAGAAACAATGGTGTGCTTGCCATGTTTGAAAAACTAGTGCATGTAATAACAGATGGGTGTATGCAGGTACAAAGAGCCAAGAAAGAATGAGTGGAGGACTTCCAACCAATTAGAAAAATGGGTTCCAGGAAACACAGTAAATCTAATAAGGGTAAGAACTGATTCCATTGAGAGTGAAAACAGATGAATCATACTTTGTTTTTTGCTCATTGACGACTGAGGGTCAACACTTTTTAAAAATCTTCCCTATTCTTCAATTCCAAAACAGCTGCCTTATTTGCCATTTTCTAGTATATCATCAAGTAATGAAATTTGCATGAGTATAATATTAAACCATTGCAATATTGTCATTATATAAATATCAATATCAGACTGTCACAATACATGCCAAATATATGCCCTAAATCTTCATAAATACTTGGGAATGAATGATGTTCTCAAGAGAAAACTAGAAAATATTTCCTTCCACAAAAATTAAGCTCCTACTCTGTATCAGGCAATATGTGATTGCAACAGTGAATGACAAAAATTGTCTTTGCCTTGGGAGAACTTGCAGCATATTGTTGTTAACTCTTTTCAGTCTCATACAATTCTTTGTGACTCATATTTGGGGTTTCCTCGGCAAAGATATTGGAGTGGTTTGCAATTTCTTTTTCCAGATTATTTTAGAGATGAGAAACCGATGCAAACAGCATTTACTTGACCAAGTCAGACCAGATTATAAAGAAGATAAGTTTACCTGATTTCATACCCAGTATTTTATCCATTATGCCCCTCAAGTGCCCTTCCATGCATTAGATTGGTGGAGATGTGTCATAGATATATAAATATAATATAAACTATGATATGATATATAAAATGAGAGTTTCAGAGAAAGCATTTTAAGAAAGTTTGAGAAAAAAGAGACTACTTTTAATAAGATGCATCAGAAAATTGTTTCTGGAGGAAGTAACACATAATGTGATCTCCAAGAAAGTCCATTAGAGTGATATAATGAAGGGTTGTGTTTACAAGGATATAATTCCTGTATCAATGGAGGGAGAAAAAAGATGATTAGATGAGATTGGAGAAATAGATTAAAATTTTATTTGATTGGAACATAGTTTGGAGGAAAATAATATAAAACATTAATGGAAAGGGAAAAGAATTCAAACTTCTAGGCTAAGGACTTTTTTTCCCATAGAAAATATAACTATAATGAAGTAAAAGGAAACAGTGCATAATTTGGTAAAAATATCTTTTACAATCTCTCTACTAGTGAATTCTAAGCCATTTAATTTTTCATGTTGTTTGTTCAG
This sequence comes from Macrotis lagotis, assembly GCF_037893015.1. NCBI lineage: Eukaryota > Metazoa > Chordata > Mammalia > Peramelemorphia > Peramelidae > Macrotis > Macrotis lagotis. Next base: position 431,210,396 of record NC_133666.1, on the reverse strand, counting down.
GACAAATCTATATGTTGATAGAAAGGTAGACATTTAGATAATGGAGAGAGTTATAGAGATTTATAAATTTATATTTCCATTTAGTACAGATATGACACATGTATAAATATGGCTATATCATTACTTTTCCCTTATCCCTATATATATTCTCAGTTAATATTTTAAGAAACACAAAAATAATATCTGTGCTTAAAAATATAACAAAAGTATTTCAACAAGAAAAGAGGCAGGGAATTGAATATATAATTATAAACCTCTATTGCAGTTCCTGAAGGTTTTTTTAATTTAACATGATAGTTACAAAATTGTCAAGTTTCATTATGTCCCCTTCTGAATTTCTTTCTATTCTCTGTTGAGTTTGTTTTTAAAATGTTTCATTAATACTATTTCCTTTCTTCCTTTTTGAGTACTCATCAACTTCCTTCCTGAACTCCACCACAAATATTTCTAGGTAAAGAATTCAAATATAAACAATAGCTTCATTTGAAAACATTTGGCCAAATTCTTTTAAGGGTCTTTGACAAAAATAAATCACATTTATATCATATTTTAAAGTTCATAAAACATTTTCTTTAGTACTGTAAAAAAAGGGCCATGTATTTCCCACCATCTAGCGGAAAGTATGATCTTTAAGGGCAGATACTAGATTATTTGTTTTTGTATGGCCAAGGTTTAAAAATCAATAGATATAAAACATGCTTTTTTAATTGAATTAATCTTTTATCTTTTTAAGACCAATTTCTTTTCCAGTAATGCTAAATGAATATAAGAAGAGCCAAGATATCAAAGGCATGAAAGTTTCAGATGAGTCAAAAAGTAAGAAAAATTTAGGTGAAAAGTAGACATAAAATGGTTGTAGAGTTTTAACAACTTCTAAGATGTAATTCAGCATGGTGCAATTCAAGATACCCTAGATTTCAAAGTTAGAAGATTTTGAAAAATTCTCAGAAATATTATAGCCTGAGACATCAAACCAATTAAGGTGATTAGAATGGAGTGGAGGGTTTCAAAGTCTAGTAATAAGGCTTTGAACAATCTTGAAAGTGTGAAAATGGGGAGGAACTTTGGGAAAGAAAGTAAACTCAAAAAGGAAGTGAACTCTTTGAAGACAGTAAGTCTGAGAGCATTTTAAAATATATATAAAGATCAAAAATAAACTGTGAGCAATTCTGGGAGTACAAACTGATTTATTTTTAAAAGTTGTTGACTTAAAAAAGTAAAGCATTTATGAAAATATTTTTTAAATATTTATGATTTTATGATTTTTCCCAGTTTTTAAGGAAGTTTACCAATATAAAACAGTTGCAGTAATAAGTCTAGAGAAGCCTAGAATATCTCTGCAGATAAGTTAATAATTGAGAAAATTAATAAACATTTATATAACATCTCCCTTGTATAAGATGCAACAAGTAAATGATAGTAAAATCTTTTGAAAGTATCATCATCAAGTATTATTATTATTATTATTATTTTTATTTATTTATGTAAGGTAATAGGATTAAGTAACTTGCCAAAGGTCACACAGCTAGGTAATTGCTAAGTGTCTGAATCCGAATTTCAACTCAGATCCTCCTGCTTTATCCACTGTGCCACTTAGCTACCTTTAAGTATTATTTTTTAAGTGGGCCTGCTATCTACAAAGGTACAGAACTGTTATCTAAACTTTTAAATTCTTCCTGTTTCATATATATATATATATATATATATATATATATATATATATACAGATATAAGTGGAGGTGTGTAAGTATGTGAATATATATATACACATATATATGTATTTATGTATTTACATGTATTTAATATTCAAGCTTTGGATGCACTGAGTCAGGAGTCATTGTACAAATCTATATTGGGAAGAAAATAATTAAAATGTATAAGCAACCAGCTATTAAACTAGGAGACCCTGTGGAAAATACGTATGTAATTAAATAGAAGGAATTAGCATTGGACAACAAATTATCCTTTTTCACATTTTTTTTAAAATTCAGATTGCTTTTTTTTTTCTTTAACATAATAATCTGAAAATGACCTTGGGTTTGCCAGTCAAATATAGCCACTCAACACCATGGTATATGATCTTCACTTGTTATTGTGGACAGTTTTCTGCTTACTAATTTATTCAAACACAATTAAACAGATCCTTAAATGAAGACATCCAACATGAGGAAGAGCCTTGAATTGATAGCACATGAAGATCATTGGTAGGAATTAGGGATATTTAGCATGGAAAAAAAAAAGATTTCAGAAGACATGATGGTTATCTTTAATTTATTGAAGAACTGATGTGGAAAAAGAATTAGGTTTGCTGTGCTAAAGTCCAGAAGGAAATACTATTTAGACCTTCAAAGAGACAAATTTAGATCTAAAGTAAGGGGAAACTTTTGAACAATTACAAAGTTAGAAAAGTGGAATGCATTGCTTCAGGGTGTAATGGAGTCTTTCTTATAAGAGTTACACAAACAAAAGTTACCTCACAACTCTTGGTTTGTTGTAAAGGAATTCTTTTTTGTAGGGAGTAATGAGTTGAATGAATAAATATAAAAGCATTTTTAACACTTACTATTTGCTACAAATGTAAAAAATGAGACAATTACTATACTCAAGGAGTTCACATTCCAATGGAAAGGCAAAACATATATTCGGGAGCGGGGTCTGGGAGCAGTGTTAGTTTTGGGAAGTCAAAAGGATATTAAGTGGATGGGTTAGACATATTGATGAGTAGATGGCAAGAAGACAGCCAGATTACAGTATGAAACTGGCTGAATCTAGTTTGACATAGGGGACTATATAACTCACTCATCAGGCTGGACAGTACCTGTCACAGAATGAGATTTCAAAGGTCTCTTGAGGGTACAACAGAAAGGAAAGATGGCAAAGGCTAGCACTCTGGAAAGTACAATGGTAAACAAAGCAGACACCAAGCAAAGGACTGCAGATAAAAAAAAAAAAACAGGTCTCCTGGAAAGGGCACCGTTTGTGAAATGCATTATGGATAGGTGGGAATTCAACAGAGAATAGGAATGGACAGGGCATTCAAAATATAAGAAGCAGTGTACGAAAAGGCATGGTACCTATAAAATAGAATTCACCTAAATGGCATGGAGTGTAATGTAATTATGGTATAGATTGTATAATGGTGAATAATAGAAGATAATCTTGCAAAGAAAGCTTATTACCTTCTGGAAAAGATCTCGAATGCCTGGCAAAGGAGCAATTCATTAGCAACTGATGCTTTTAAAGAGTTTGGAAGATGGAGCACCAGAACCAAGTTTATGTGACCTTCGTAGGGTCATGGAAAGGACATGGACCTGGAATCAGGAAAGTTCTGGGTTTGAAAATGTTTTAATTATGTTGCAAAAACAACATAAATCATTTCCCCTCTCAAAACCTGCTTCATTTACATCCATCACATTCTTTAAACTTCTCAGATTCTTAATCACTTGATCATTTCAGTTCAGGTTTCCTTTAGTGGGTTAAGGGTTAAAAATCATTTTCTTAGAACTTTTTAATTTTTTCCCTTCTTTTCTTTTTTTAATGACTTTTGCAAGGCAGTGGGATTAAGTGACTTGCTGTAGGTCATACAGCTAGGTAATTATTAAGTGTCTGAAGTCAAATTTGAACTCAGGTTCTCCTGACTCCAGTGCTCTATCCACTACCATTTCACTGCTTCTTAGGCCATTTTCTCAAACTTGTAAATATTTGTATATGGTATCCCAATTCTCAAAATAAAAGCACAGGGTTTTATATTTGATAATCCAATTTGGTAAACTGGAAATAATGTTTGAATTTTAACTACCCATAGGGTTATTGTTTAAAGTAATTGTGAGGGCAGGTAGGTGGCGCAGTGAATAGAGCACAAACCCTGGAGTCAGGAGTACCTGAGTTAAAATCCAGCCTCAGACACTTAATAATTACCTAGCTGTGTGGCCTTGGGCAAGCCACTTAACTCCATTGCCCTGCAGAAAAAAATTAAGTAATTATGACACTATCATTGTGAGCAAGAAAAATTCCAGAATGGTGTGAAGGAAAGTCTGGTGTATGATGAGGTGGAAATCATATGCTTTTTTAAAGGATTTCTTGCAATAATCATAAAGTCATAGGCTTTAGTTGTAGAAAAAATTAGATCATCCGTTCCAATCATCTCAATTTTATATAGGCCAAGGAAGGCTAGATTATGGAGGGAGAGATGTGGTTGTATTCTTTGAGGGTGTTTGTGGTAGGGGAAAATCATTTCATAGAAAAAAAAAAGAAAAAATGTGTCAGTAAAATGACAAACATACCAAGATATAAAGTGTAAGAGATTAAGGGCAAGGAGTCAAAGAATTTAGGGACAAATTATGTAGTCAGAAGAAGCAGCAGCAGGGCATTAAATGCACTTAAGTGATCTATAATGAATATAAAAGAAATTGAAGGTATGGAAAACTTGGGAATATGAACAGAAAACTCTGGGTATTAATAGAAACTGTTAATAGTAACTTTATGTAGTTCAGAATTTAAGTCTAATAATGTAATATTATCATATGCCTTAGATTTACTGGTAATAACTGATTAATGGAATAGCAAAATTCTCAAACTATTATTCCATGGGACTTTAATGTTCCAATAGTGAATAGATTATAATTGTGAAAAACTTCTTGTTGGAAGGTGGGCAGTCAAGAGCACATAATTTGCTATACAAGTTTTCATAAAGTTGGACAAGGAGATGACAAGGTGACAGATAAGGACACCTAAATCTGTTTAGTTAAAGTGGAACAGGAAGCACAGCTCAACAGACGTGTGTTTTCTTTTCTTGGAACACAGCACTGCTTTGCAGCTGTTATATTAGTTGTAGAAAATGTCAGGACCTGAGAGGAATTAAGTTATAATTAAGTAACAAAAAATAATCTATTTTTTCCTGTAAAACACTAGAATATTATAGACACACAAATCTGTTTCTCTAAGTATAAATATATATCATAAATATATGGCACTTATAATGCCTTGACCATAGTAGGTACAGAATAAATGCTTGTTGACAGGATTGATATAATAATGAGATGTCAATCATGACTAGTTTCTTTATACAAAAAACATCATTTACAGAATTCACTCATCACATTCTTTAAACTTCTCAGACACTTAATCGCTTGTTCATTTCAATTCAGGTTTTCTTTAATGGGCTAAGAGTTAAGAAACCTTTGCTTAAGACTTTTTCAGTTTTTTCCCTTTTGGGGGGCTTTTGTAAGGCAATGAGATTAAGTGACTTGCTATAGGTCACTATAGGTCATTATTAAATGTCTAAGGATGGATTTGACCTCAGGGCAGGTGTTCTATCCACCATCATCTAGCTGCCCCTTTAAGCCATTTCCTCAAACCTGTAGATATGTGTTCATGGTATCCCAAATCTTAAAATAAAACCATAGGGTCTTTATATTTGGTAATCCATGATGATCTTCCCATATATTAATGTTAACTCACAAAGTAAGAATATATACATATATGTATATGTATATATATATATACATATACATATATATATATATATATATATATATATATGATTTCTTTCTGAGTAATTTCGAGAATCTGGCAAATACAATATATATATATATATATATATATAAATACATATATATAATACATATATATGAGTATATCACTGATATATATATATATATATATATATATATATATATATTGTTTTTTAAAATTGATCTCAGCTTAATTCCGGAATTGTTAATGGACACACAAAAACACAGATGTATTTGATTTGAGATGATGGAACTATGACAAAATTAAAACATTGTGCAAAAAATTGAAAGGTATTGTTTTAAAAGTTAATAACCTCCAAAAAGATATGGACTGCTTTAAAAAGTTGTTTCTTTGTTTAAATCATTACCAGGTAGCCAGCTTCTCCGTGCGTAGTCTGCCTGTGGAGAATCTTTGCACCTTGGAATCTAAGAAGTTTTTCATTCACTTTTATAACTTTCTGTCTTTGTTATAATTACTCAGTGAAGTAGGACTTCTATAAATGTTGAAAGCTTTAGTTGGAGGAAAAACAATTAGTTGACAGGAAAAAAAGAAGAAAATATGACAGTGAAATAATAAACTTGATAAGATACAGGGTGTGAGAAGTGAAGGACATAAAATGAGTCAAACATATTGCCGACAAATAATGAAGTCAGAAGAAGCAGCAGTTTATTAAATGTACATAGGTAGTCTATAATGAATGGGAGATGAACAAAATAATTGAAGAAATAGCAAGTGTAGACAAGGGTGTCCTGTGGGCAGAGTGGTTACCATGAACCTCTTTTGTCTGGTGACTATTTCTTAAATGTATCTTTTCAGTTTGAAAAGACATCTGAGTTATGAAATGACTCAAAGAAATAAAACTTTAGCAATTCTTTAGGTGTTCTTCCTCACATTATTAGCTGATGAAATCTAACTTTCCCTTTCTCATGAACTTCCTCTTCAAACAACTTTCATTGACTTGAACTAAAATCATTTTACATTCTACATTCTCCATTTAATAACATCTTTAATCACTAGGAATATGCACAAGAATTTAAAGGAACAGACATCCAATTGCAGTCTGTGACCCCCCAAAATAAGGAAACAAGTAAATCCCTTCTCCCCTCTAGTAAGAGGCAAAATATAAATAAAAGTTGTCCAACAAATAAAGAGGACCATGGATATTTTCTGGTATGATGTAGGTAAAGAGGAATCATGAACTGGATTCTGGTGGTCTGTCTTATCAACCATAATTCCTGGTTTCCATTTCCATTCCTGGTTTGCTTCAATCCACATTTACTCATCTCATTTGATCATATATCATTCTACCTTTGTACATGCTTTGTTATAATACAAGGTTTCAGTTCTACTTGCTTTCCTTGATTTCTGTCCTAGGGACAGCACTCAATACCCCTCATTCCTTTCTTGCTCAGCAGGAGAAGCATGGATGAATCAGCATGGCTCCCAGTCCTCTACTTCCACCTTTCATCATGATTTCTCTGCATTTCACCAGGTGTGGCTCCTCTACTAGAAGGTAGTTTTCCCCAAGGCCAAAACCCCTGAAAATTTAGGAAACTCTCAGAAATGCCTAAGTGCTAAAATTCCCGATCTACAAAGCCTTTATGGCAATATTCCTAACCGAGGGAATATTTTGGGAATAACAATCTGGCTATAATGTATAAAATGTATTTAGGGGAACAACAAATGGGAGGGAGGAAAACTCTTAAGAGGTTATCCTGGACTATTGTGGTTTTGGAACATAATGATTTGGGCACAGGTCTTTAAACAGTTAAGAAAAATAAGATATACTTTAGTACATAGTAAGAGAAGTTTATCTTATAAGAAACAGCACAGAAATTGATGCTATCGAGAGAAGCTAACTTGTCTGAGTTTCCCATCATGATCCACTAGTCAAAAAATGAGAGAATTGAATCTTCTTGTGAATATTTTTTCCCAGGTCAATACTGAAGTTATATTCATCGTTTTAATCTTTTGTTCCCCGAGTCAGCCAAACTTCAAAGCTTTTCCTTTTCAGGAATGTCAAATCTATCTTTTTTTGGTGGGGGGGAGTCTATTAAATAGTCTAAGCATTAAATAATTAGTTCCTGAACTAGGATAGTTGTGAAATGAAGCAAAAAGATGGTTAAGAATGAAAACTACTAAAATGATTGAAAATAGATGACAAAAGAGATTTTATATGTCTTTTTTAAATTACAAGATTCAGTGATATTAAAATATAAATTCAGGGTGATTAATAGAATGATAAAAGAAATGGGTTATAGAGAACTAGGCCATGAGGATAACTAGTGAAAGTTAATAGTTTAATTTTAAACTATTGAATTTCATATGTCCATTAGACAGTTGAAAGCGATTGCTTAGAAAGTGGGAGAGAAGTCAGGATTGAAAATAAGGATTTAGAAATTAGCCACAGAAATGATTATATAAGTGAAATTATAAAAGCGATGTCATCTCTGAGAGAGGGAACACGGGGTAAAAGAATATCTGAACCTTAGAAATTCTCCACAATTGATCAGAAGAAAGAAGAGATAGAAAGGTTTAAAGGAAAAATATTAGAGAAAGAAGGAGGAAAAACTCCACTAGGTTACATCAAAGAAGGCAAGAGAAATGAGAATTTCAAGACAGAGGAGTTTGTCAGTAATGTTAAATGCTTTGGAGAGGTCTGATGGATTTAAAAAAGTGGATTTAACATTTAAAGAATCAGTGGAGAATTTCAATAGGATAATTTTTTTTCTAGAGTGATAGGGATGGCAGCTGATTGTAAGGGGTTGAGGAATGAGTGGGTGATAAGGTACTGGAAATAGCAGGAGTATATCACTCATTTAGGAATTTTGGCAGTGAAAAGGAGATGAGAGAAATAGGATGTAGCAAGAAAGCTCTTTGATAATCTCTAGCAAGACTTGGCAGCAATGGCAAGTGGGTTTGATCCAAAAGCAGCAGGTGTGAATGACAAGGCTAAAAGAAATGGGAAGTTGAGAAGGGGAAAGGCACATGTTAATGGCAAGAGGAAGGAAAATTCTAGGTATGAGCATTTTGTTATTCTAGCTAGGCATCAATTCAGAGACTTGATTCAACATTTTGAACAGAACATAGATATGACAATGACACTACAAGTTCCTTACCCAAAGGAATGGATGATGGACTGTTCTGCCAGGATAAAACATGAAAACTGGGTCATTTAAGAAGTAGAGTTTGGCATTTCACACTCCATACCCAAAGTGTATCGGTACTAAAAATATAGTGATAAATGCCCAGCATATTACAGATTCAATCAAAAATTATATTTAAATGAATTACCTGAATTAGATGGAAGCACCTGAAATATTTTGAAATAATTCAAGGATGTGATTTTGGAGGTACTGTACCCTATCACTGTAAAAAGACAACAAACAGAAGTCTGTAAGTTTCTTATTGGAATGTCCATCAATAAGAAAAGGACTACAGGGATATCAGGAGCTGCCAACCAATGAAATTCACATATCTTCATGCAGTTTGAATTTGTTTTATGGACCTGTATTTTAATTGTTGGCATCTATCACCAATTGTCAAAGAAGTCCTTTCACTTGGACATTAATTAAAATATGTGAAAATATTCTGACATTTTTTTATTATGCTCCAATTTTCTTTTCAAACCTGTTTGATATAACTGGTATAGGAAAGTTTCATCAATGAATCCTTCTCTAACAATCCTTCTCTGTAACTTCTATATCCTTAAGATCTTGGTGAGGGTATTAAGAGTTATTTGCTTATGGTCATATTAACCAGGTTATTTACAATAATTATTAGAGTTATTTTACAAAAATTATCACATTTTAAACCTAAAGCAATATAATGACCCCTCAGATACACAGGGTTCTTTTCTCTGCTGCTTTAGGAAGTTTGTACTTTAGAAATTTTAGAAATATAATCACAATTGTGATCCCTCTGTAGGAATTTCCTATTTTCACATTTGTTTTTATCCCCAAATAACCTTTGACCTTTTTGTAGTAGAGGCGAAATTCAAATTAAGGGAAGCAACACCTTGTCTTCTTATAGATAGGAAACAGATAATTAAGGAAAAATCAACAATCTTTGACAATATCTGCCCAGTCTTTTGTTCTGGAATGGAATTAGTGGAATAATTGTTGTTGTTCAGTCATATCTAACTCTTCTTGATCCCATTTGGGATTTTCTTGGCTGATACAGTGGTTTGTTGTTTTTTTCTACAATGATTTGTCATTTTTTCTTTAGCTCTTTTTTACCAATAAGGAACTGAGGCAAACAGGGTTAAATGTCTTGTCCAGAGTCACATAGCTAGTAAATGTCTGAGGCTGGATTTGAACTCATGAAAATGAATCTAACTGACCCCAGATCTGGCAGTCTACCCACTGCACCAATTAACTGCCCCTGCTTAGAGACACCTTTGTCTAATAACTTACTCAATATGACCCTTGCCTACCCTGCCTCGGTATTAAATTTTCTTCTTTTCATTGGTTGCCCCTATGCTGTCAGCATTCCTTGTATAGTTCTTGATGCCCCAGATTCTTCCTTTTCACTATTACAGTTTTAGAATATCGATCACCGCAGTGTGTCACAAGATCCCTTACCCAATTCTCTGTTGCACCTAATTGAAATGTCTGATCCATTCAAGAATCAATTCTAGTCATTGTTACATGCCTAGTTTCAATTCATTAATCATATCTAGAAATCTTATCATCTTCGTGCATAAAATGGAATAATATGGAATTGTTTTATATGATTATACATACCAAACCTCTGTGATATTGTTTACCATCTCAAGGTTGGGGGAGGTGCCAGAAGGAGAGAGGGATCAAATTTCGAGCTCAAAATTTTAAGAAAAATCCACATTTAAAAATTATTTAACATGGAATTTGGGGAAAACAAAAAATATAAATTAAAAGTTTTGTTACCTAATAGATAATTATTTTTATTGCAGTGAAAAAAGTAAAATATCTCCCATCATCACATTTGTAATGCTATAATAATAAAATAATAATTTTAGTTTCCATTTATATAGCACATCAAATTTTACAGAGAACTTTTCTGTATGACTCAGTGTTCACTCCTACAGCATGTTGGTCAAGGGGATCTAGATCTAGTTCCTACACCATAAATCAGGTCATTATTCCTGTTCTTGTTCTTCCTAAAGAGTCCTCTCCCTTCTCAAATTCTTCTCTATAGTTAAGAATTTAACTCTATACTATCTTCTGTATTCAAATCTCTTTATCTCTTGTTCTTGATGCTCATGCCTTGCCAAATCTTAGCCCTGTATTATTCCTACCATCTGCCATCTCTACTCCTACTGATATTTTGCTGAAAAGAGCTACTGGAAATCACACACCTGAGTCAGTTACAAATTTGTGCTAGAATCTCAGCAGTGCCCTTATTGCAAAGACAATTCTTTTACTTCTCACTAATTTAGTCTTTAATCCACTGACCATATGTCTGCCCATATTATGCAATACTAAGAACACCCAGAAACTCTCTAATTCCTCTAGAATCAAATATAATTGTTCTATTTTACATTCCAAATTTCTTCCTTTTCACTACCTATTCCACCTTCATGGCTGATGACACTCCCACTCCAAGTTTACCTGGCAACTGTTTTGGGTAGGAATGTATGGGTATGAAATCTCCATCTTTAGAATGTAAATTCATGCAGGTAAAACGTGTTTAACTTTTTATCTTTCTAAACTCAGAGCCCAGCACCATGTTTCACACATAATAGGGACTAATAAATGCATAGTGATTGAATCAGCATAACCATTTTTATTTTTTTAAACTTCTGATTTTTTTTTCAGAAGGGTTGGGTTAATTTATGGCTTACCAGCATTGTATCAATATGCCTCTTTTAACTCAAACTCTTTCAATAGTGATTATTAGATAACTAAAATTTTAGAACATGATTAATGGTTGGAGACTGTCACTTTATCCACTATTATAACTAATTCTAATGAATGTTTGCATGGAGTGGCAAGTATGTCTAAGTGTGAAAAAAGGAGGTTTATCTCATTAATGCAGAGTTGGCCAAAACACTCTCAGGTTGAGATACTACCTGTTACTCTTTTTTTTAAGTTGTATTGTATTATTTATGTCTGCATTTGAAGTTTTGTTGGCAAAAGATACTGGGATAGTTTGCCATTTCCTTTTTTATTGATATTTTATTTTTCCAAATACATGTTATGAAAGTTTTCCAACATTCATACATATGCCTATGTGTATTTTTGAGTTACAAAATTTCCTTCCATCCTCCTGTCCTTATCCCATCTCCTTAGTGGCAGGCAGTCAGGTTAATATTGTACATATACATTTGTGTTAAACATGTTTACACATTAGTCATTTTTGGTATGAGCAATTAGTATTAAGGGAAAGTAATGCAAAAGAGATTTTTTTTAAAAAAATGAATGCAGTGTTCATAAGATTCTGAAGGATTTTTTTTGTTTGTTTTGTTTTGTTTTTCTTCCTCTGGATGGGGATAGCATTGTCCATAGCTAGTCTGATACACTTGTACTAGCTCTCTGAACTGCATAGAGCAGCTGCTTACATCAGGATTAATCATCTCCCGATGTTGATGTGTACAATGTTCACTTGGTTATGCTTTCTTCAGAAATGCAACAGATCATGTAACTCATTCCATGCTTCTCTAGAGTCTGACCATTTATGGTTTCTTACAGAACAATAGTATTCATAATATTCATGTACTTCTTTAATAATTCTCCAAATGATGGGTATCCCCTCAATTTCCAGTTCTTTGCCACTATAAAAAAGGCTGCTTATGAATATTTTGGAACAAGTGGAATTTTTCCCATTTTTTTATGATTTTTTTCTGGATATAGTCCTAGAATTGGTACTGCTGGGTCAAAGGCTATGAACAGTTTTATTGCTCTTTGGGCATAGTTACATATTGCTCTCTAGAATAGTAGGATCAGTTCACAGATGATACTTTTTCCCAACTGTAATGGAAATTAAAAGTGTTAATTCAGTATGGTATGGACCACATACAGATACATAATTACATATAGACTGTCATTAGGAAGTCTTATATTAAATATTCATTTTGTCCAAAGCAGTGTGCTATGCTATGAGGCTACAAAGAAAAACATAATTTCTCTTGCCCCCATTTTGTTGGAGAAATATAACATACACAGAGACATAAATAAGGGCAAAATAATTTAAAGCAGAAGGAATAGTATCTACTGAGAGAACTGGTCAGCCAAAAGGGATCAGGGGAAAAAAATAATGGAAGAAGCGGCACCTGAGGTAATCCTTGAGGGAAGACAAGGACTCTGAAAGAAGAAGAAAATTATATGTCAGTGAACATTCCTGTGAAGACTTTGAAAGGTCAAAATCCAAACTTTGCCCCAAAACAACATTCTGTTTTAGATTTTTCAAAAAATTGTATTTTAAATGCTAGATTTCCAAATCAGTACTTGCTTTTTATAGCTACCCTTTCAAATTCTAGAAGCTTTCTTTAACTAAAACTTTAGATTTCTTGATGATCTTTCAGTTGTTATAGGTCTACTTGAATTTTTTTTAAATAGTAGGTGTTTTATACAATTGCCTCTTCATTTTCTTTTTAACTTTTATTCTTCACACTCTCTGAGGTTTTCTCAGTAAGCGAATGAAGTCAAATAAATAGTTTTAAGTTATTTTATTTATCTGCATGCTTATGTTACTCAGGTTTATGCCATTTATTTTTTATTTATATCCTACTTTATCATGCCAATCTATGTCTAGGTAGAATCCTTCTAATAAGATTGCAAAATCACTTAAGGACATGGGTCATGTTATTTATTTGTTTTTCTCTTTATATTTTGAATGACAATCCCATACTCATAACATATAAGTATATAAGTGTGGATATACTCCTAGAATCTATGTTTTGATTTAAAGACTTAAAATTTCATAGAATTTTAGAACTCTAAAGGGTTCTTATTGTTCCCTAGATATATCCTCTAATGGTATAAATAAGGATAGACACAGTAACAAAATAATCTCCTCAAGTTTAAAGTTAGGGGGTGGTTAGGTGGCTAGGTGGAGTAGTGGATAAAGCACCGGCCCTGGAGTCAGGAGTATGTGGGTTCAAATCCGGTCTCAGACACTTAATAATTACCTAGCCGTGTGGCCTTGGGCAAGCCACTTAACCCAGTTTGCCTTGCAAAAAAAACTAAAAAAAGGTTTAAAGTTAGTTGGCAAAAGCAAATATATTTATTATTATAATGAGTATACTATTTATAAACAATATCAAAAGCAATTTACACTTTACATAGTTAAAACAAAGCTTTCATGAAGTTTTATGTTCATCTCATATCTCTCTCAATTTTGAATAGTAAAGTTTTACATAATATATAAATACACACATATATATGAATGAACATATTCATATGAACATGTATGTATATATCTTTAACTGTAAATAGGTGTTATTTAAACTTGTGATATTTATGGCTAATTGTCTATACAGTAGGTGAAGTGAATAAAGGAAAAAAATTGATGCATTTAGTTTTACTTGTATACTCTTAAATAATTTATGCTGATACTTACAATGTTTATCAAAATTGACAGAATTAGCAGACTATTAGATTATGTATTATATTATGGTATCATTTATTTCATAATTTAATTTAAACAATTTAAATAAATCATATATAAAATTTAATAATCATATTTATACTTTGTGTGTTTGTATCTCATTTGATTGTAACTTACTTGATGGAAAGGGTTTATTTATATTCTTTATAATGTATAGCATAGTACTGAACCACTATGGATAGGAAATTCATTAAAACCTTATTGAACATGAAAAATTAATTTTCAATAACAAAGCCTTTGATGTAGGATTATGAATTTTGTTCTACTTTAGCTTTGTCTAAGTAAGCACTCTGAAAATAATTCTGGAGATTACATCATTTAAAATTAATTTATCAAAAAAGAAAAAAATAGATCCATAAATATAACATAAAACTAAATAAACATTATAAAGTACTTACTTTGTGCAAAGTATTATGTTTGTCACTGGAGCTATAACAGCTGAAGGACTATAAATTCTAGAGAGAGGGGGTGAGGTCAGAAAGAAATACATATATACATATAAGCATTATCAAGAGGAAGAGAACATTAGCAACTGAGCAAACATAAATTGTTTCATAGAAGATAGCATCTGAACTACTCCTTAAAGAAACTTAAAAATTCCAAGAGGCATAAATGAATAAAAAGTGGTAAAATTGGGATTGGGAATGTTGGCAGTTGGACCTGGAGACAGACAAGCCTATGTTCAAATTCAGTCTCAGACACTGACCATGTGACCCTGAATCACTTAATTTTTCTGTCTCAGTTTCATTATTATTATGGTAAAAAGAGTTAATATTTTTAAGGTCTTTTTAAACCTTAGAGCACTATATAAATGCACTTTGTTATTGCTATTCTTATCGTTATTGTTCTTACTGCAGATAATCGATGTGAATGAAGGTATTAAGATGGGATAAGTAATACTAGTTTCTGTGAAAAACCCAGTAGACCATTTTGACTAGAATATGAAGTTTGTAAATATGACTAATAGGAAAAGTTTTCTGGAAATATAGACTGAAGAAAGATTTTGAAGGGTTTAAATGTCAGACTGAGCAGTTTGTATTTTATCTGAACTACTGAAGCTTTTTGAGCTGAGAAGTAATATGGGCAGACTTGCTCATAGATGTTACTTACCCATAATTGGACTATTCTCTTAACAGCAACATGTTTCTCAGGCAGGTTACCACAAAATAATAAATCCTTGAACTATGCATTAAATGAATGAGCAAATATTTAAGTGCCCTTAGAACCTCAAGTACTATACAGAGTAGTTATAGGAGTAGCTTTTATTTAAGGAATAAAATCATAAAAGTCATTATTCTAAAATAATTCTAGCAATTAACATTAAATCAAGATTATTATTTTGCTCTTCCATTCTTATTTAAACCAGGAGGAGAGTAGTTCCAGTGCATTTCTTGGCCCACCTTTTAAAAACAGCAACTTTTCCAATTCTTTAGTGCATCTGGGACTTCTCCATCTGTTGTCTCAGACCGGATTTTGATCAAGTTCATTTTAGAAAGGAACATTCTGAAATGGATCTCCCATGGCTAAATGTTTATTGAAACACACAGGGGGAGAATGGTCTTGCTGTTAAATTAAGCAATGAGACTCAGAAGGGTGTGAATTTATGTTGTGATAACTCACTCAGAGTACATTGCCAGCCATTTAAGCAACTATACTAGACCTGAACCACATTGCCTAATGTATGAAGATAGCTTAGAGTATCAGTGTATGTCTTTTTTCTTATTTATTTTTGAAGGAAGATCTTCCTACTTGAAAATAATTGCTGATTGTAAACAGCATAGAAATTGTTATTCTATAACCAAGTGAGTTTCTATAATTTCACATAATATAATTCAATTCAACATTTCTAAAATCCCACTTATATAATTGTAACTGTGACTAGGCACTGGATTTAAAAGATGGAAAAGGTCTGTCCTCAAAGAACTTCTGATATACAGATTCTATGTGAAGATCATTTCAACAGGGTTAGTGTTATTAGTTGTTGTTCTCAGTCAATCAATCCAAAGTATTTTTTATGCCAGGCTTAATTGTAAGAGTTTGGGGGATAAATTTCTTTCTTAGATTCTAAATGTTTTAATATAGCTACAACAAATACCAAATAACTTTGGAGAAGAATGCCCTAGAACCTAGAGAAGGAATGGAGAATCTCTGATCCACAGGTCATATTGGTCTGGCATTGTCAAGGCAACTCTAGGTGGACTTGAAATTCAATAAATCTAGGTACATTTTAATGGTGAATTAATTACATGTTTGACCAAATATAGCTCAGGAATGATGTTATAACTATTCAAATGGCCTTTGGAAGAAAAAGGCTTCCCCTGACCTAGAATATAAGAATAAAGCCTCCAAGCAGAGGAGAAGCTTTATTTGAGTAAAGTAGAAACTGAATGAGGACAGGGCTTTCATTTTTGTTATTTGTTTGTTTTCCTGTCCTTCCAGTCCCTAACATATAAAAGGCTTTCAATTATATCTTGGTAAATTGAGAAAGGCTTCTAACTAGCCAACTCCAGCTTTTCACAGCACAATTGTAGGCATTTGATAATATTAGCATTTATATAGCTCTTTTAGATTTGAAAAGTGATTTCCCTGTTATCTTACTTAATTGCAGGAAATATTGTGGGCATGTGGGTGAACTTTTATGTAAAAGGATAAAAGTAAAGTATATGAATCCAAAATGCTAAATATTATTAAAAATGATTCATTCCTGAAACTGCACATGATTGTTCTGTGAGATTGGGAATGTTGGCAGTGTTTATGACAGGGAAGATTTGGCTTCGCAGAACGATGCAATCATTAAGGGTTGTAAAGAGAATTTATGCCAAAAGCTAAAAATATTGAACTCAGATAATGAGTACTTCAGGTATTTAGGGATTTTGTAGAAAAGATAACAATCAAGTGGACATTTTTATGATGAAGCTTTGGAATAGTTTGGACTATTGAAAAATCCAGCGGTGTACACAGTGGAAGTCAAACAGAGCTGTTTGTGGAAAACTTAGAGTTCCCTCAAAAGTTCTGACCCTCTGTAAAGGAAGGCTTTGAGAGGAGATTATTATTTTGCCCAATCCTCCAATTAGAGGGGAGAGGAGACTGAAAGAGTGGAGGTGTTCAGTTTTTTTAATTGATATTTTATTTTTCCAAATACATGTTATGAAAGTTTTTCAACATTCGTCCATATACATATGTACACTTTTAAGTTACAAAATTTCCTTGCATTTCTCTAATCAAGAATGATTCAGAGCATTTTTTCATCTGATTATTTATAGCTTTAATTTCTTTATTTGAAAACTGTCTATTCTTATCCTTTGACCATTTATCAATTGGGAAATGACTCACCACCTTATAAATTTGATGCAATTCTCTATGTATTTTAGAAATGAGACTTTTATCAGAACTACAAGTTGTGAGGATTGTTTCCCAGCTTTATTGCTTTCCTTCTAGTTTTGGCAGCATTGATTTTATTATTACAAAACCTTTTCAATTTAATATAGTCAAAAATCATTCATTTTGCAGTTTATAAAGTACTCTGTTTCTTCTTTGGCCATAAATTTGTCCCCTTTCCAAAGATCTGATAGAGGATTTTTTTGGTTTATTAATTTATCTATGGTGTTGCCCTTTATACATAAATCCTTTGCCAATTTTGACTTTATTTTGGAATAAGGTGTGAGGTGTGGGTATATGTTTAGTTTTTGCCATACTATTATCTGGTTTTATAAACAATTTTTGTCAAATAGTGAATTCTTATCCCAGAAGCCAATGTCTTTGATTTTGTCAAACAATAGATTGCTGAAGTCATTGACTGTGGTTTTTTTTTTTGAACTTATCCTAATCCACTGATCCATTACTCTATTTCTTTACCAGTACCAGGCAGTTTTGATAACTGCTGTTTTATAGTATTATTTTAGATCTGGAGAGCAGGGTCAACTTCCATTTGTTTTTTTATCAATTTCCTTGCTATTCTTGACCTTTTGTTGCTTCAGATGAATTTTGATGCTATTTTTTTCAAGCTCAGTAAAATAGTCTTGGTGGTTTGTTTGGTATGGCACTAAAAAGTAATTTAATTTGGATAGAATTGTCAGTTTTATTATATTAGCTTGAGCTAATCATGAGCAAGTGACATTTTACCAATTATTTATATCTGACTTTATTTGGGTGAGAAGTGTTTTATAATTCTGTGCATAGTTTTAGGGGTTTGTCTTAGGAGGTATTGAGTTTCAAAGATAATTTGAATAGCAATAATATTTCAGTAGATGAGAGACATGATGCTTCTGGTGTGGAAATCAAGCAGAGTTAGAAACATTCAGGGAAAATGAATAGATACTAAGGCTAAGGCAGGTTCAATGATTGCAGAAGATCATAGTGATAGCAACTTTCAGGAGTAGAATTTGAAATCCAGCCCTTGGACTTCAGAACCAATGTACCATGTATGCTTCACTAATCCATAACTGTCCAGACATGTCCTTTCATTAATGGGAAGAATTTTCTGGAGTGAAAATTCCTTTAACCAACTCATATCATAAACTTATCTATAACTTCTAGCTTTAGTGAAAGGTGTGTGTTTGTGGGGGAAACAAAGGGAATAGCTCAGTTACAAAATCTGTATACTGTCAGAGGTAGGACTTAATTTCAGTTTATTCAGACCCAGAGATCCAACAGCAATTCATTACTCACTGCTGACTTTCAATCACTAAATTTGGCTTAAAGCAGTTTCTGGCACTCACTTGAAACTACTGCCAAAATGTTGTTTGACATCAGAACACACAACCCTCTCTCTCATAGCTTTGTTTCATATACCTGAAGTGCCTTCCATTACTGTCTTTTATGCTCTTATCCACTATTATAAGTAACAGAAGAAAAAGACATTTGTTAAGGCCTCCAAGATACCTCTTGTTGATGATACTATTCATTCATCATTCCTATTAGAGTGCAGTGGCTACAGCATGGACAGAAAGACATGAATTCAAATTCTACACTTTCCCCTGTATAATGCTGGACAAGTTGCCAAAAACTCTCTGAATCTGAGTTTACTCATTTACAAAATGAGAACTTAGATTTATGTCCTTTTAAGTCTCCTATAACTCTCAACCTAGGTTCTTCAAGTAATACTTTATTTTTTTATTTTGTCCATAAGGTGTTCATGCAAATCTTTCATATAAATTGTTATCATCCACATGTGCAATGTTTGGAGCATCCCTAAGATCCTTGGTCTAACAATATTGTTGGAGAATGAATGGACCTAGTCTCAAATGAATGATATTTCATGAAACAAGCCAACCTAGAGACAGTGAGGTTGCACAGTTTAAAAAGCCAAAGACTTGGAGTTAAAGGATAAGAGTTCACATATTTAGTGACTTTCGTGTTCTGGACCTCCTAAGTATGAAGATGCAATAAAACAAGTTTTTCTCTTCTTGTATCTTCTTCTTGCTCCCAATATAGCTAAAACATAGCAATAACCTTTAGAGTAGAAGTAACCATAGAGTGCCATGGTTAACCTATTATGAACTTTAACTCCTTCTTTTTTACAATTTTTTCCCCAATCTTACTTCCCTCCCCCCACCTCCCACAGAAGGCAATTTGCCAGTCTTTACATTATTTCCATGGTATACATTGAGAAATCATATCCTTAAGAAAGATACACAAAGTATAAGAGATAGCAAGATCAGACAATAAGATATCAGTTTTTTTTCTAAATTAAAGGTAATAGTCCTTGGTCTTGGTTCAAACTCCATAGTTCTTTCTCTGGATAGAAATGGTATTCTCCATTGCAGACAGCCCCAAATTGTCCCTGATTGTTGCACTGATGGAATGAGCAAGTCCATCAAGGTTGATCATCACCCCAATGTTGCTGTTAGGGTATACAATGTTTTTCTGTTTCTGCTCATCTTGCTCAGCATCAGTTCATGCAAATCCAAACAGGCTTCCCTGAACTCCCATCCCTCCTGTTTTCTAATAGAACATTAGTGTTCCATGACATACATATACCACAGTTTGCTAATCCATTCCCCAATTGAAGGACATTTACTTGATTTCCACTTCTTTGCCACCACAAACAGGGCTGCTATGAATATTTTTGTAGAAGTGATGTTTTTACCCTTTTTCATCATCTCTTTAGGGTATAGACCCAGTAGTGGTATTGCTGGATCAAAGGGTATGCACATTTTTTTTGCCCTTTGGACATATGAATTTTAGCTCTTAAGATTTATAAGTTAGTAATCTGTTTTTGTATTCAAGTTAATTTATCTTATGCATTGGCTTTTTAAAATATAAATTGTCCAGTCATTCCCTTGTTTACCCAATTCAGTCCATTAGGCAAATAAATCTTTTTTAATAATTTGCTTTTGTCATCAAAAGTTCCAGATCTTTGAAGTCAGCTATATTGAGTCTCTTAATCTCCTCTTTTTCAATTTAAACATTGCCTCATTCTTTCATCATCTTGATTGCCTTCCTCTGAAGGTGCTTCGTGTCAGCAACACCGAAAATGTTGTCTTCTTCCAATCCCAGTACAGAACATGTATTCTAAATGTGGTGCAATTATAGCACAATAACTATGTGTGGCTTTGTTGTTGCTGTTGTTATTGTGTGTGTAGGGAGGTCTGGACCTCTAATTTTATTAGGTTAGGTAAAATCTGATGTGGAAAATTCTATTCACTCATTTATAATGTGACTTATCTTTTAAAGTTGTCTGTTACATTAAGATGATAAATAATTTGTCCATGATAATACTTCCATTAAATCAGTAGTGGTTCATCTCTAATCCATGATCTAATTTGCTTCTTGGCTTTACTTTATAGGTTTCTAGGCCAAATGATATCATTAATTCATAATTTTAAAGGAGAAAATTGATATTTAATGCTTTGTATAATGGAAATTTTCTAGAATTTTAAAATATAAATAGGGTCATTGATCAATGAATGTTTCTATCTGAGTATATATCTTGGTAAGCATGCTTCCTACTCCTCTCCACAAATGTAACTTCACAAAGTCTTTGATTTCCTCTGGTTTCTATCTGTTTTTTCTCTCTTTATCAATCTGTCACTTGTTCTATCTCTCTTTCTCTGTATCTTCCTCTTTCTATCTTTCCCTTTACAATGAATTCAACAATGTTGTTGAATATATTTACTCCATAAGAAACTATGTAGTGTTCATTTTATCTATCACCAGGGAAATACAAGCTTTAACATTTTACAAAGCAAGGTAGAGTAAATGTATTATTCATGAAAATGTAAGTGGGAAACATTGTGCATAGACTTACATAAGTTAATGTCATAAGACCTAGCTTACTGAATATAACTGGAGTCATAGATAGGCATATGTAAGCGAAACTCATTGCTATTCAATGATTTGTTACTGCCTGGGTTTGATCATTTTAAAAAGATTTATACCATCTATGATATACCTGAGGAAGAGTTCATACTAAACCATGAAAATATTCAAGCAACACTAAACTTTAATGGATTCAAAATAAAAACAAATTCAACCTACAGCTTTTTTAAAGGAAATATTGCAATGAGAAGTCATAAAATCTGATGCATTAAAGGAAATCATAGGATAAGTATATAATGCTCTAAGGAACTGAGGTGAATTTTGCTCTCTGTCTGCTTTAAAATTTATGTGGTGGTTAGCCACTAGACAAGCACTCAATCTGAGAGGGTTTTTTTTCCCTAGAAACAGGACAAATTGATAGAGGATTCAGAGGAGTAATTTATGTATGGGAAATTTTTTTTAAAAAACCACAAATTTTGTAGGGAAAGATCAAGGACTTATGTACTCTGAATGAACAAAGAACAGTGGAAATTTTGCTTTTCAAAAGTGATATTCTAAAACCTATGGAAACATCATATACTACCATTGTTCAACTGTTCAGTGTCTTTCCCCAGAAATGTCGGTATGTTTCAACAGTAACACCAATCTTTATATATTTTTACATCAAATGGTATAATGAGGAGAGAATACTGGACTGTGATAGGACGTACTGAGTTGAAATTTTGTTTTTTGATACATACTTGTTGGGTCACCATGGACAAGTCATTTATCTCTCACATGTCACTTTTCATGCTTTTTCTTCTTTTCTTCTCCTCATCCCTAATTTTAGTATCCTGGTGTTGGATTTTCATTCTGTGAACACCTATTATGCAAAAATATTATTAACTTATTATTCAAGTATTTCTGACTTGGATCCTTTTGTCTTTTTGATCTATAATTTCTCCCTTGGTGAATTCAACAACTTCCCTATGTTCAGTTATTATCTCTATGCAGATGATTTCTAGAGTTACATATCCAGGTCTTTGTCCTTTAAGTTGCAGTTCTACATGGTCAATACAATATTACGGAATCCCCAAGACATCTCAGACTCCATATATCTCATAGAGAATACTTAAACTTTTTTTACAAACCTTCCATTTTCTCTACCCATTTAATTCTTCAACATCTTCCTAGTTAAGCAGATTTGGTATTCCAGTGCCATTCTTTGATTCCACTAACCAAACAAATCAAATCTATTGACAAATCTTTTCATGTCTACTTTCAGCTAATCAAATGAATAATCCTCTTCTCATTATTCCTTTAGGCAATGATGTCTTAAAGTCCTGAGTGCCTCCTTCCTGAATAATTACTCATTATTATAATTACAATGGTATTAGTATTTTTATATTATCAAATATTAGGTGTACTTTGATATTATAGTGAATACATGATTTTGATGTTGTAGATATTTTCTCTTCCAAGTGCAAATAAAGAAAAAAACTCCATGTCCTCCTATTCTATGAAATTCTATTATATTTCCTTCCATATAGCACAAAGTATCAACACTGTGCCCTGAAAGTCTGTTGTTTTTAACATTTTGTGAATTCTAAAGCAATATTTGATCTATCTATCCCCACCTCTTTTTCTGACCATATATGTTTTTGATAATGTTGTTTATGTTTATGCTATTCATATAAACATACACAATACCTATTAGGGAATCTCTCTCTATTGTTCTTTATTAGCTTATTTTTTGCATTGTGTACAATTCAAAATTACAGAGCACAAATGGGAGACTGACATAGAAAAGAACCATGTGGGGACAAAGGAGCCCTTATAGAATATTGACAGTGCTACAAATTTTCAAAATTTACCACAATTCAATCACAATTAGTATGAAATTTACCAAATTCAATCAAGTCTGTTAGCATATTCCTATTCAACTCTGAATACAGTTCACTGAATAACTGCAATGTCTGTCTAAGATAAATGTTATATTCAGAAGCCAGCAAACAATGGTCTAAACTCTAAATCTGGTCCATCACCCTTTGTACAGTCCACAAGCTAATAGCTTTTATATCTTAAATTAAATTTTATTAAATTTTAAAAAAGCTAAAAAGAGAGAAAAAATCCTTAGCTCAAAAATAGACAGTGAACTGGATTTAACTCGTGAACTTTAGTCAGTTATCCTTCGTATTGACTGACCAAATTAACTGGCTGCCCATGCTATTGCATTCTGTGATCTTGGCAATTCATACTCTTTATCCTTCTGATTTTCCAAATGTAATTTGCCGAGTCTTTCTTTCTATTGAGTCTAATTGCTCTTGTGGAGACACTAGAGTATTTATACATTTAATACATTCAGCACAAAGCTATCTAAAAAAAAAAGAAGGATCTGAAGGAGCCTGCTATCCATAGGGAATTCAGTTTGCATTAGAAATCTGTGAAAGAGGCGGCTAGGTGGCACAGTGGATAGAACACTGTCCCTGGAGTCAGGAGTACTTATATTCAAATCTGACCTCAGACACTTAATAATTACCTAGCTGTGTGGCCTTGGGTAAGCCACTTAACCCCATTGCCTTGCAAAAACTTTAAAAAAATAAAAATAAATAAACTGGAGAAAAAAATGGCAAACTTCTCCAGTATCTTTGATGAGAAAACACCAAATAAAAATCGGAAGAGTCACACATGACTGGCAACTGGACAACAACAAACTGAAACTTAGAGCAATCAAGTGAATTCCTCATATCATGAGAACTGCTAAATGTTCATGGACAATTTTGCTAATATATTATTCTAGAACTTAAATGTCAATATTTTAAGTTTTATTTAAGAATCAGTATAATAGTAAGTATAAAAAAAGGAAAGAGATGTATTATGGAAATAAATAAGCAGTAAAGTAACACAAGAAAAATAAGAATGAACTACTAACTTAAAATAGGAATAGGGTGAAAGAATTTAAAAAGAAATATGAAATAAAAAAAGAAAACAGCCAAAATTTATAAATGTGCAAATAAATTGAATAAATAATCCAATATATTAAATTGACAGGACAGATGAGGAAAAAACATACTGCATTGAATTTAAGAAATAAAGGGGAAAGGACACATAAGGAATGAATTAATATGAAGTAGTAGAACAAAATTTACTATGAATCAGGTGAATTCAGATAAAAGCAGAACTTGCATCATATTATCATCAAAAAGAAAAATAAATAAAACAAAATTTCTGTGGAAATGAACAAGAAAACCATTATACTTAAGAAACAGATTTTTAATCACTTTCATCAAGCAGAAACATACATACAGAAACATACATTCTTTATGTGGTATAGAAATTAAATTCATTAAGGATAAATGAAATTGTTTTTGAAGGGATTGTAATACAATATTTATAAGAAACTTTAAAGGTCCCTTTCTCAAAGTTTGAAATGTCTAGCAAAAGGATGAATCTCAGAGGAAGAGTTCAAAATGTTTAGTAAATATATAAATCAAAGAAAAACGCAGAATTTAACCTCAATGATCATTTAGAGTTGAAGGACCTAAATAATATTCTTAGCAACATCAAAGAACATAAGTAAATGATTGATATAGATAGATAGATAGATAGATAGATAAGATAAAGATGATACTTAAATTAATTTACAGATTTAGTGCTATCCTAATCAAATTACAAAATGAATACCTTGATATAGAAATAAAAAATAATAAAAACCTAAATTTTCTAGAATTTCAAAGGATATAATATTACTAAGGTAGAGATAAAGGATGAAATGTATGTCCAGATCTCAAATTATTACATAAAAGTATTAGCTTTCAATATTATTTGTAATTAGTTAAAAGGAAAAAAAATTATATTAAAGGACAAGGAAGAATCAGAAGCAAATAAATTCAATAGCATGATCAATAAATTTCTTAGATTAAAAACTCTACATTTGTGAAGAATTGCTAAGAAAACTGAAAGACAATTAGCACAAATAAGATTTAGTCCAACAATTTATATTATAAGTTTATATGATATTAAACTCATTTAAGATATATGAATAGGGCAACTAACTGGTGTAATGAATAGGGTACCAGATCCAGAGTCAAGAGGATTTTTAGTTCAAGTCCAGCCTCAGAACTTAAAGCTATGTGATCTTAGGCAAGTCAATTAGCCCCACTTGCCTCCAACAAAAGAAAATGATATGTGTTCTAAATATTAATGTTTAAACCATTATTTTCCCAGCTATTAAGTTGAATAACTTTTTCATGAGCAAAATTAAAGAGTATAGGATCAAAGAAGCAAAAGAGATATTTTTGTCAATATCTCTGATTGGGTTCAGCTATTTAAGGATATCAATAACAAGATAATTTATAAGGCCCAAAGTCATTTCATGATAGGAAAAAGGTAAAGGATATAAATGAATTGTCTCAATGTCTCAGTGTCTCAATGACACTGGTAAAAACCTTTGTTGAGCCTTGAGAACAACTATCACTTCTGTGCAGGATCCTAAATCTGTTTTTTTTTTCCAGTTCTCTCTTGACATAGGTCCTATATTAGCAGTTATTTTCCAGTCATTTCCACCTGTATGGCCTTTAGGCATTATAAATACAACATGTGGAAAAGATAATTTATTATATCCTTTCAAAAAAGATTCCTCTTACAAATCTACCTGTTTCTGTTGACTTCACCATCTTTCTACATAACACTTTTCCCAATCAATCCAACTACTAGCTCCTTCCTCTTAATAAATTTACCTTGTATTTATTTTATATATAAATTTTTGTTTCCCCCATAAAGTATAAACTCCATAAGATTAGGGATTACTTATTTTTTTCATTTCTAACTCCAATAACTAGCATAATTTTGGGAACCTATTAGGTAATTAATAAATGTTAGTCATGGGACAGCTAGGTGGTGCAGCAGATAGAGCACTAACCCTGGAGTCAGGAGTACCTGAGTTCCAGTCCAGCCTCAGACACTTAATAATTACCTAGTTGTGTGGCCTTGGGCAAGCCACTTAACCCCATTGCCTTGCAAAAAAACTAAAAAAAAATAAATGTTAGTCATATTTAAAGAAGTACAGCACTATAAGTAAAAGCCTTATCATGAATATTTATGTATAAAATTCTTATACACAACAAATCTTGAACCACCTACCAAGTGTTATAGATTTTGTTATTTATAAACATATGGATATATTTCAGTATGAAGAAATTATAGACCCATGGATATTGAAGAAGTGGCAGAGATAGATGTGGATGATATTGATTGATGATAAACAGATAATAGGCAGATGTGTGTGTGGTGTGGTGGTGAATGTTTTTATGAGTGTTTCAGAATTTATGCATTTTTTTAAAGGCACGGAGGGATTTATTCTCAAGTTATGCAAAATTGGGAACATAGATTGTTTTTATTTTTGCAAGGCATTGGTGGTTAAAGTAACTTGCCCAATATCACACAGCTAGATTATTATTAAGTGTCTGAAGCTCAATTTGAACTCAGGTCCTCCTCTCTCCAGGGCTGGTGTTCTATCCACTACACTTCCTAGCTGCCTGATGAAGATTTTTTTTATGATCACAATGTCATATTTAAAAAAAACCAAGATATAGGCTGAGGTAATATAGTAAAAAAAAAAAAACAGGCAATTCTACCTAACTAAATTGTTTATTCAACACCATATTAATCAAACTACTAAAATTATTTTATTGAACTAGAAAAAAATAGTAACTAAATTCATATGGAGGAGCAACAGTCAAAAATATCAAGGGCATTAATTTAAAAACTGCAAAGGAAGGTGACCTAACCATACCAGATATTGAATTATATTAAAAAGCATCAGTCATCAAAGCTATTTGGTATTGACTAAGAAATAGAATGGTGGATCAGTGAAATAGATTAGGTGCAAAAAAAGCAATAGTTAATGATTATAGTAACCTGTTTGATAAACTCCAAGATTCTAGCTTCTGGGATAAGTACTCACTTTGATTAAAACTGCTGAAAAAAACTGAAAGATAATATGACAGAAACTAGGCATAGACAACATCTTATACCCTATACCAAGATAATGTCAAAATGGATATAGGATTTAGACATAAAAGGTGACATCAGAAGTCAATTAGAAGAATAATCATCTGACAGATGTATGAAAATGGGAGCAATTTGTGACCCAAGAAGAGATAGGGAACATTATAAAATGAAAAATGGATAATTCTGATTACATTAAATTGAAAAGTTTATGCACAAACAAAACCACTGCCTTCATGATTAAAAGCAAGGTGATCAACAATTACAATTACAATTAATGTTTTTGACAAAGTTTTAAAAATATAGAGAGAACTAAGTCAAAGTTATGAGAATACTAGTCATTCCTCAAGTGATCAGTCATCAAATAATATGAAAAGGCAATTCTCAGATGAAAAAAATTAAAGCTACTTTTAGTCACATGAAAAAGTGCTATAAATCATTATTGATTTTTGAAATAAAAAATAAAACAACTTTGAGTTACCATATCACAACTAGCAGAATGATCAATATGTTTAAAAAGGAATATGATTAATGTTGGAGGGGATTTGGGAAACAGTAATGTATTGTTGATGGTGTTGTGAACTAATCCAATCTTTTTGGAGAGCAATTGGAATTACCACCAAAGGGAAAGCTTTTCAATACCCTTACATCCATTAAAACAGTACTAGGTCTGTATCCAAAAAGAATGACAAAAAGAGGTAAAAAAATTCACATGTGTTTATAAGTCATTCTCCAACTGTTAATGGTCAAAGGATATGAATAAACATGTTTCATGAAGAAATTGAAGTTATTTAAAACCATTTGAAAAAATATCTAAACCATTATTGAATAGAGAAATGCAACCAGAAACAGCAATAAGGTATTACCTTACACCTATCAGATTGGTGAAGATGAGATAAAGAGAAAATGATCAGTGTTGGAGAGGTTTGTGGGAGGATTGGTATATTGATGCATTGCTGGTGAAAGTGTGAATGGATCCAACCACTCTGGAGAGCAATATGGAGCCATATCCAAAGAGCAATAAAAATTGTTGATACCCTTTGATCCAGCAATTCCAATTCTAGGTCTATATCCAGGAAAAAAAACATAAAATGGGAAAAGTCCTACATGTTCCAAAACATTCATAGCAGCTCTTTTTGTAGTGGCAAAGAATTGGAAATTGAGGGGATGCCTATCAATTGGGGAATGGCTAAAAAAGTTATTATACTTGAACACCATGAAATATTATTGTTCTATAAGAAATCATAAATGTTTGGACTCTAGAGAATCATGGAATGAATTATGGGATCTGATGCTGAGTTATGGGAGCAGACCCAAGAGAACAATTTACACATAAACAACAATACTGTGATATGATCAACCTTAATGGAAGCAGCATCTCTCAGCAGTTCAGAGAGCTAGGCAACTGTATTAGAATGGCTATGGACGATGTTATCCCCATCCAAAGGAAACAAAATAAAACAAAACAAAACAAAAAAGAAAAGCTATCCCTTCAGAATCTGATGAACACTTTGTAAAAATTATCTCTTATGTACCTCTTTCCCTTAATCCTAATTCTTATACTGAAAATGAGTAATATCTAAACAAGTTTATCAAAAACATGTATGTACAATGGTAACTTGACTGTTCGTTGCTGAGGGAAGTGGGGTAGGAAGGGAGGGTGGTAGGAAATTTTGCAACTTTAAAATATATATGTGCATATGGATGAAAATAAATAAATAATTTATTAAAACACTTTAAAATATTATCCAAAACATATTAAAAAACTCACATGTGTAAATATATATTTTAGCCACTCTTTTTATAGTGGAAAAGAATTGGAAATTGAGGGGATGCTCAACAATTGGGGAATGACTGAACAAATTTTTGGATGAAAAATTGTGATGAAAGCCTGTTGTTCTATAAGAAATCATGAAGGATGGGACTTCAAAATAGCCTGGAATTACTTGTATGAAATGGTGCTGAGTGAAGTGAGCAGAACCAGAAGAACATTGTACACACTAGAAAAAACCTGTAGATGATGATCAACTATGATGGTCTTGTTCATTTCAGCAGGATAATGATCAAAGATAATTCTAATCTATTTTTGATGGAAAATACCATCCAAGTCCAAGAGAAGGAACTATGGAATTTAAATGTTGTCCAATGCTTATTAACTTTAATTTTAAAAATTTGGTTTTGTATTATGCTTTTTTCTCTTTTTTCCCATTTCAATTTGATCATATTTTTGTATCATCATCATACCATGATTAGCATGGATTTGCATTTAATGTAATTATACACGTGTAGGACCTATAATAGATTGCTCACCCTTGGGGGAAAGGGAAGGGAAGGGATAAAAATATGGAACTCAAAATCTTGCAAAAGAATGATTGTTGAAAATTATCATTGCATGTAGTAGGAAAAATGAATGAATGAATGAATAAATAAAAAACAAGGTGATCAAAAGGATATTGATAACCACTGAACCAGATGTTTACTTTCTTATTTCTATAAAAATCTTATCCATTGTGCCACTTAGCTACTTTTCTAACATTTGCCTTAAAAAATTAAGATGGGAGAGTTGAAATTCGCCTTTCTTCCCTTTACTATTTCCAGGTTTTCCCCCCATAACCATCCCTCAGTAACTTCTCCTTTGAGGTTCATAAAATTCACATCTACTACTAATAAAAAACATGGGAACTGTTGCCTGGATATGGAAATTGATCACACTGCTGCATATCAACTTAAAAAACACAAATTAATATTATGCCAGGCTGAATTTTTATTTATCTTGTTATATATTTCCTAATTATATTTTAATCTGATTTGAGCAACATTTAATGAGTGGACTAATTTATCATGAGTTTGACAAATCCACTGGTCACTTCTATTATTTCTTTCTTCAATGAGTTCAGTACCAGGCGCAAAAATCCTTCTCTTCTCCCAACTTCTGCCCTCATATTAAGGGATTTCAGAAAACATATCCATGTGTTTTCAAGTATTCTAACTTTTCAATTTCTCAACCTACTCCTTCCCCATGACTTAATCCTCCTCCACCTCTTGACTGCTAAATACCCTGATGATTATACCTATTACTTTGAAATCTCCTACTAATGCACCATTCCATTCTCCATTCAGCTGCCAAAGTGATTTTTTGTAAAGGTCCAAATCCCACATATCATCCTTACAGTCAATGATGCTCCTTATCTGTTCCATGAGCAAATACAAAGCCATCTCTTTAGTATTCAGAATCTTTAATAACCTAGCTTTCCCTACTTGTGTAGTCTTTTTTACAGCCTACACTCTATGTAAACTTTAATCCAATGCTACTAATCTTACTGTTTGCCAAATAAGAAATTCTATCACTCTACTCCAGGCGTTTTCTTCGACTACAATTCATGCATGCCCTCCCCTCCATCTCTGCCTACAGGCTTTCCTCTTCTTTCAAGTCCAGCTAAATGTTCATCTTTTACAAGAAGTCTTTTCCAACTCCTCTTAATTCTATTCTCTTCCCTATGTTCATTATTTTCTATTTATCCTGTATATAGCTTTCCTTGTACATATTTGTTTCTAAATCATTTCCTTGAGGTCAAAGAGTATCTTTTGTAATTCTTATTATCACTAATTACACAGTGCCTGCAGTATAGTGGGGTTCAACTATTGACTAGTTTGGAATAATTAAAATTATTTGTTCAGTAGTAAATTATAACTATCAAATAAATTGTAAAAGCAAAGAGACATGAACTTGTAAAAGATTTTGGATTATGTCATGGAGAATATGTTATGTAGAGTTCAAAAGAAAGAAGGGTTTTTTTTCCTTAAATGATAAAATCTTTTAACTGTTCCTAATTATATAACATATTGTTCTGGCTTTATGAAGTCCTAAAACATTATAAAACCAACATATTGTGGTACATTAATATTAAGAGAATTTTTCAGTCTTTTAATTTACATGGCAAGAAACAGGTAGATGGGGTGGCTAGGTGGCACAGTGGATAGAGCACTGTCCCTGGAGTCAAGAGTACCTGGATTCAAATTCAGCCTCAGACACTTAATAATTACCTAGATGTGTGGCCTTGGGCAAGCTACTTAACCCCCTTTGTCTTGCAAAAAGAAAAAAGAAACAGATAGATAAAGAAAACCTATAGTCTTGATTATGAAAAGAAGGCAAATACATACCTTGGAAAGACAATACTCAGTGGGGGGGGGAGATATCAGAATTTTATAGCAGTTACACAATGGATAGTAAAACATTTTGAAAATGATGTAGCACTATAATTTCAAGCTTTAGATCAAATTCAAACCCCATGTTTATAACACCAATCTTATGTTAGTGATATAATATGATTGAGGATGTGGAATACCCTACATTTTGAAGAATCAAAGTTGTAGTTGACTCAAATGACAATGGAGAAATAACCATCGGGGTCACATGCTATGTTAACAAATATATATATATATATATATATATATATATATATATGTATATATATATATGTAATATAAATAAATTATATAATTTATATATACACATATATCACAGAAGTGGTATAATTATAAAACATATATATTTGGTAAAGAGGTAGACCATTATATAGTGAGAGTCATAGAAAATAGAACAATCAGAGACTTAAAGAATTAGTTCTTGAAAATTGAGCAGGTTCTTTTTAGAGGTTTGTCTTCAACTTAAGTCAAACACACAGGATAATGTCTAGATATGTTGGATTCTCTTTCAATGAAAGCAGTACCCATGTGAAATCAAAGATCAAAAATCTATTGATGTTTTTAAGTAATATTGATGGACTTGTATATGAGTATTAACAAGGCTTCTGATGATTACTGAGCCATTATAGCTTCCTCAGCAAAAAAAATCATATATATAAATATATATATATATATATATATATATATATATATACCAAACTAACATCTTTCTCTTTCTTAAGAGTACTATTAAAATTATTATCATAAGATTGATGTAATTAACCTTTTAATATAAGATTAAAAACATTATGTAGTTACTAGAGAGATGTACTCAGAATCAGAAAGATCTGCATTCTAATCTTTCCTGCTGCATATTCTGACTGGATAAACCCTGGCAAATTATTCTATCTTTACTTAATTTGGGGGGTTCATAATTTCTCTAAGTTTCAGAGAAGATACTGATGTACATCAATAGATGAAACCAAGGAATTTCTTATGTTAATAAAATCACAGGTCTTTTTCCTTTCCCTTTAAGAGTGTTAGCTCAGGAGAACCATGTAAATAAATTATATACCTGAATTCCAGTAAATCATTTGACAGTCTTGTGTTTTCCTTTTATTGTTATGAAGTAGAGAAGAGGATGGTTAAGTGTATGTTAAACAATAAAACATTTAGCATATCTGGACATGGTTGAATAACCAACCCCAAAGAGGATTCAGTGGAGGACTTCAATCCTCTGTGTTTGATTTTGTGCTTTTCAGCAATGTTATTTGCTACTCTGATAAAGAAAGCATGCATATAAAACACATCAAAGTTGTAGATGATACAAAGTCGGAAACTATAGCTATGTCAGAATCAGAAACTCAGTTTCCCAACAAGTTAGAACAATGTACTTAATCTGGTAAGATTGAATTAGGCACAAATAGAGAGGCCAGTATTTCATTGTAGAACATTCACTGCCACTGGACATCATTAAACAGACATGCTGGAGAGGCTATTGCTCTTTAGATTCACATTGACCTCTGTGATCAAGGCACTTACCATCTCTGAAATTCTATAATTATTTCTATTTTAATTATTAGATATTAGAATACCTCAGTGCTCTGAGAGGTCCTCTCAGCAACCATTCAATCTAATGAATACTGAATCTTCTCTACAATACCTCTGAGAAGTTGTCTTTATTTTCATGCTCAAATTTATCAAGGATCTAATGGTATTTTTCAGTTCCCTGACATCTTATTTCCAGGAAAAGTGGGAATAGAATAGTGAATGTGAATATTCCGAGGTTGATTTTGGTTAGAACTGTATATATTTTTCATCTATAATCCTGCCACTCAACCCCCCACCCCCGGTTTGAAAAAGATCAGAGCATGATGGCAAGACCTGCTAGATATCTCCAATTGGAATGTCTTTAATATATGAAATTTGTCAAGAAAGTGTCTTTGAATTTGGTAGGCAGTTTGGAAACAGAAGTGGCTGGCATTAAGTATTTTATTTTATTTTTTTAAGGTTTTTTGCAAGGCAAATTGAATTAAGTGGCTTGCCCAAGGCCACACAGCTAGGTAATTATTAAGTGTCTGAGGTCAAATTTGAACTCAGGTACTCCTGACTCCAGGGCCAGTGCTCTATCCACTGTGCCACCTAGCTGCCCCAGGCATTCAGTATTGATGGATAAAACATGATTGAACTATTGAGGATATAGCTATACTTAAGCATACTGTACCAGGAATTTCTTTCAAAGAGTACATGAATGTTCCATAAATTGTCACAAGAATCATTAAACATTGAACATATGTGATCTATTATTATTATTGTTATAACAAATTTGCTGACTTAGAAATAGTCAAGAAAAGATCATTTATAATATAATTTCATGTACTGAGTGTTATTTTAACCATTCACTCATAATGGGATATATTCTGGAAAATTTTTGTCCTTTTAAACTCTAATTCTTTTAATTTAAAAAAAAGGGCAAGTTGGGGCGGCTAGATGGAGCAGTGGATAGAGCACCGGTCCTGGAGTCAGGAGTACCTGAGTTCAGATCCAACCACATACACTTAATAATTACCTAGCTGTGTGGCCTTGGGCAAGACACTTAACCCCATTTGCCTTGCAAAAAAAAAAAAAAACCTAAAAAAAGGGCAAGTAACAAATAAAAACAAAGTTTCCTCAAGTTGAGCTGCTATTAAAAACCTGCTATACATGCATAAAAAGAATATGATTAACTTTTTTTGTAACTGAAGAAGTATTAGAAATTCTCAATCTCCCCCCCCCTGCTCCCAGCTTTTAAAATACTGTATAAGTTTATGCCTTTTAAATATCCATTCTTCATGATATCTGCTCCAAGGAGTGCCAAGTATGGGGAGCTATAAATAATTGGTGGTGTATTTCCAACCCACAAAGGAACATTTGGTTTAAATATTACTAGGCAAAGACTTAAGAAGTTGATGCTATTGCATGATGTATTAATTTTCTATCAATGTTTCTTTCTTTAGCATATTCCTAAATTACATTTTGATCTCAACCCTCCTTAATCTTTCTTCAGATTGTGTCAGAACCTATTTCTCAGTAGGCTATGGACAGTACACACTTGTCATTTTCTGTTAGCTCAATAAGATATTGTAGAAGCTTAGAGCAAGTTGTTAGGCAAAGTTTCTTTTTTCTTCTCTGCAGAGAACAGCTCAGCATGTTTTTTCTTTTTGGTCATTTTTTTCAGTATCAGTTTTACTTCATATTTCAAAACTACATTGAGGAAAACATGGAAGCTATAGAAGTATACTGCTGAAATAAGCTTTCCTTCCAATCAGGATCAAAGTTTATCTTAGTAAAACACTATGCAATCAGGACCTTAGTTATCTACTCATCCTATCTGAAATTCACCAATAATGCACATGTTAAAAAAATGAAAAATTAATTTACCTTGGCATTTTCTAGTGTTTTTAAAGGCTGACTTTATCTCACCATAAATAGTTCCTATTTTTCTTAAAGGCACCAAACCTTTTCCCACCTTTGGAACATTATACATCTGTTTGAGCATAATAGTACTGTTTTGAAGTGTTGATTGCCAGACTGGAGAAAGGAATCCATGAATCATAAAATATTTATAAATGAAAACAATTATGAAAAAATCAGAAATGATTTTATTGCTGGGGTGTAAGCTGAAAATTAACTAAACATTATCATGTTTAGGGATCATTGCTAGCTCACTGCTGATCCCAAAGTATAATTTGTTCAATTTAAATTCTCCATTCTGTACAATGGAAGCAGTGCCATGAATGATTCTTCATGTAGTTTTGGAAATTTCAGCTTCTCATTTTCTACTCTCTTTTCCCCACAATTCTGGCTCCAAACAAAATAAACTTATTTCATTTCAATAATATGTAATATTTAGCAAATAATTTCAGATGGCATGATCATTAATTTTGGGGAGAAATAACAAATATAGATATTATATAGAAACCATGTTAAAACGCTTATTATAATCTAATGAGAGGAAGATATATATATACATATATATATATATATATGAAATCAAGGACACTGAGACAAGTATAAAGAAAAGTTGAGGCAAAAAGGTACTTAAATTTTGAGAATAAGAGAATATTTCATTGATATTCCAGAGTGGGACCTTGCAATATAGATCATAGAATGGATCTCGAATAAAAAGATCATCTTTAAGATGTCATCTTCTATGGGTGGGTAGAACCGAGATGGTAAGGAAAAGACAGGGACTCATCTGAGTTCTCCCAAATTTTCCTCCAAATAAATACCCCAAAATAAATTCTGTAAAGGCAGAATCCACAAAAACACAGAGTGAAACAATTTTTCAAAATTAAATGGTCAGCAGGAAAGGTCTGCCACACTAGGATAAAAGTGGAATGCAGACCAATATAGATTTTGCCAAGCTCCAGAAAACCAGGAACTCCAGAAAACCAGGAGCAGGAAAGACTTGAATCAAACAAAAGCAATTCTTCTCCTGGGACACTCAGCTCTCAGACAATGAGGTGTTCAAACAACAGAAGATTAGAGTTCCTTTTACTGGCACTTTGGACCCACTCTATTGTGTTATTCATGCTTCATACCTGGACTCAGTCTTGGGTGACAGGTCCAAGGCAAGGAAGAACATTAGTACAACAGAACTTGCAGCAACAGAGGAGCAGGTATCCTGGTCATGCTTTCAGGGTGGGAAACAGTGCTTATGATAACTCACAGACCAGCACACAGTCAATTAGAATAGTAAACACATCTCTCTTTAGATCATACCAACTCAGAAGAGTCAAAAATTTTCAGATTCCCAGAATTACCTCAGAAAATAATAGCTAAAGCTTAAGAAATAGACTGGAAAATGAGCAAATAAGAGAAAATTTCTGACTATAGAAAGGTACTTTGGTATAATGATACAAGGGGATGAAAGGACATTCAATGAGTTGGAAAACTTCATAAAAACACAAAAAAGGTAAGTAGAAAAAAAGAATTTCAGTGTTTAAATATTTCACATTTCTACATGGGAAAATGATGCTTGTAATTCTTTAAAAAATTCTCATTTTCAGGGAAGTTACAAAGAGTATCCATAGATAGAGGGCACAGGTGTGAGTTGAATATGATGGAATAATTATCAGGGGAAAAAAATGAAATAGGAGGTGAGAAAGAGAAATGCATAGAAAAATGGGGAAGAGTGCTAAACTGGGATAAATTATTGCACATAAAAGAGATGGAAAGATGTTGTACAGCAGAAATCAAGATGGGGAGGTCAGGAGAGCTGAGTGAACCTTAAACTCCAAGAGGGAATAACATATACACTTATTTGTGTATAGAAATTTATCTTACCCTATATGAAAGTATAAGGGAAGGGAATAAAGAAAGGTGAGGACAGGCTTAGCAGGGTAAGAAGGGTGGGTGAATTGGGATAGGTAGAAAACAGAAAGAAAATGCTTTTGAGGTTGGATGGAAGGAAAAGAATGAAGTGGCGAAGAGGGTGATGTGGGAAGGAATACGATAGAGAGAAATACACTGTCAATAATCATCAGTGTGAAAAAAAACTTCTATAGCAAATTTCTCTGATAAAGTCCTCTTTCCTCAATTAGGGAACTGAGTCAAATTTATAAAAAATGAGACCCATCCCTCAATTGATAAATGGTCAAAGGATATGAACAGACAGTTTTTAGACAATTTAATAAAGTTATAAATAATCATATATAATTCTCTTAATATTGATTAAAGATTGCAAATTAAAAGTACTATCTCATACCTGTCACATTGACCAATATGAAAAATAAATGATTAAGGGAATTTGGAAAAATCAAGACACTAGTACACTTATTATTGAAATTGTTCACTGATTCAACCATTTTATAGAATAATTTGGAATTTTAAGAATCATAAAACTAGACATATCCTTTCATCAAGCAATTTCAATACTAGGTTTGTATTTCAAGAAATAAAAACAAGAAGAAAATGATCTTTATATACAAAAATATTTACAGCAACTCTTTTAATGTTGTCAAAACATTGAGGGTATGTACATCAAATGAGTAATAGATGAACAAGTTGTTGTTAATGATTGTGATGAAATACAACCATGCTATAAGAAATGACAAGCAAGATGCTCTCAGATGACCCTGTAAAGATGTAACATGAGCTAGTGAAAAGTGAATGAGCAGGAATTGGAGAGCATTACACAAAGTAGTAGTAATATTATACCATGATCAATTATAAATAATTTAGATATTCTCAGCAATACAATGATGCCAGACAAGACTGAAGAGCTCATAATGACAAATCCATCTCCAAAGAATAAACTATGAGTCTGGATTCAAATTTAAGTATACTTCTTCCTTTTTCTTTCTTTGCCTGTGTTATTTTTAACAATGTAACTAATAGGAAAAAATATTTTGCATAACTGCACAATGCATAAGCTATATCAAATTGCTTGCTTTCTCATTAAGGGGTGAGGAGGAGGGAGATAACTCAGAGTTCAAAGTTTTAAAAAAAAGACTGTTTAAAAATGTTTTTACATAAAATTGGTGAAAATATTAACTACTAGGAAAAACATATAGTATGGTATCTTGTTCAGTCCTCTCATGAGCAAGTTTCTATAAAGGATGCCATTAGAAGGAGTTAAGTATATCACCCTTCAGCCCTCCAATCTGAAGGGAAAAGAGGCTAAGGGACATAAGGAATATCCAATGATTGAGTTAGTAAAAAAGAGTGATGAGTTTAGAAGTAATAAGCCTATTTTGATAAAAGTATCTTTGTTCCAAGAAGTTGAAACTAGGTAGGGCAGAAGGTGAATGTACTGAACAAAGTTCTGCAGATACAAACAAAAGTAAATAACAGTTCCACAACTCTCAGGGAGCTCACAGTCTAATGTTTTGAAGAAAAGTTGCAAACAACTATGTGCAAATAAGATAAATACAGGTTAAATTGAATTCATATCAGAGACAGAATGCTAAGATTAAGGGAATCTGAGTAAGGTTTCTTATAGAAGGTAGGACTTTAGTCAAAAATTAAAAATGTCAAGGAAGTCAGATGTATAATTGAGGTAAAAGAATTTCACATATGGTGTAAAACCTCAGTTATAGATGGAATGTTTTATGGGAGGAGCAGTCAAGGAGCCAGTGCCAGTGGATCAAAAAGTACTTGAAGGACAATATAGTATAAAATGACTAGATAAGAAGGAAAGAGCTTTAGAAATGTTTCAAAAACTAAACAAAATATTTTATATTTGATTCTAGACATAAGGAGTCAATGAAATCTATCAAATGAGGGGCAGCGGTGGTGGTGGTCAGAGTTGCTTTTTAGGTGGATCCATTTGGTAGTTGAGTAGAGGATGGATTAAATAGAGAAAAAAACATAAGGCTCTGAGGACAAACAGAAAGGTATCACAATAAGTCAAGTGTGAGGTGATGAAGACCTAGACTAAAGTTATATCAGTGCTATGGGAGAGAAGGTTATGTATTTTAAACAAGTTATAAAGGCAGAAACAAAGGTAGAAAGGATAGGACTTGAAATCTCATCTATTGATCTATAGGTAGATTTGCATACACACACACACATACACACACACACACACACACACACACACACACACACAAACAAATATATATATATCCAGACATGCATTTATGTATATATACATGAATGATGCATATATAAACAAACATATACACACATGTATCGAGAGAGTGAGGAAATTAAAGTCTCAAAAAGTTTTGTCAAAGTTGTCAATGGAGTATATAATAGTAAATAAAAGCTCTGTCTAGAAAAACAACACTTTTCCCTTACAGTATAGAACATGAAATCCACAGAAATAACCATGACTGGAAAGATACCATATGTTCATGGTTAGGTTGAGCTAATATAATAAAAATGACAATTCTGCCCACTTCTGCAGTGTCATACCAACCAAATTAACAAATAACTACTTTATCGAGCTAGAAAAAGTAGTAACAAAATTCATCTGGAGCAACAAAAGAGCAAGATTATCAAGGGAACTTATGAAAAAATATAAAGTAAGGTGGCCTTGCTCTTCCAGGTATAAAACTATACAATAAAGGGTCAGTCATCAAAGCTGCCTGGTATTGGCTAAAACTGAATCATGGATCAGTGGATTAATATAATCTCTAAAGAAATTGCAGTAAATGAATACAGCAATCTACTATTTGAAAAACCCAAAGATATCAGCTTCTGTGATAAGAATTCACTATTTGACAAAAATTGTTGGGAAAACTGGAAAATAGTATGGCAAAAACTAGGCATAGATTCACATCTCAGACCTCATAGCAAAATAAGGAAAAATAGGTACAGGATTTAGACATAAAAGGCGACACCATAGATAAATTAATAGACCAAGAAATACTCTATCAGATCTATGGAAAGGGAATAAATTTATGACCAAACAAGAATTAGAGGACATTATAAACTGCAAAATGAATGATTTTGACTATATTACATTAAAAAGTTTTGCACTAATAAAATCAATGTTGCCAAAATTAAAAGGAAAGCAGAAACTTGGGAAACAGTCTTCACAACTGGCAGTTCTAATAAAGGTCTCATTTCTAAAATATATAGAGAATTGCATCTAATTTATAAAATCTCAAGTCATTTCCCAACTGATAAATGGTCAAAGGATATAAACAGAAAGTTTTCAAATGAAGAAATTAAAGCTATATTTTCCTCATTATTGACTAGAGAAATGCATATTAAAACAACAATGAGGTATTATCTCACATCTATCAGATTGGCTAAGATGAGAAAAATGGAAAATGACTAATGTTGGAAAGGTGATAGGAGTATTGGGACATTGATGGTCCCAATTGTGACTGATAGAATTGTGAACAGATCCAGCCTTTCTAGAAAGCACTATGGAACTATGACACGAGCAAAAAATAAACCTTGGACCTGGAAATTTCAATTCTAAGTCTATATCCAGAAGAAATTATAAAAACAAGGAAAAGTCCTACATATTCCAAAATATTCATAGCAGCCCTTTTTGTAGTCAAAGAATTAGAAATTGAAGGGATGTCCATCAGTTGGGGAATGGTACATGAATACTGTGGAATACTATTGTTCTATAAGAAACCATAAATGGTCAGACTCTAGAGAAGTATGAAATGACTGATGGGATCTGATGGTTAGCAAAGGGAATAGAACCAAGACTAAAATGTACACATCAGCAACAACATTGTGAGATGAACAACTTTGATGGAGGTAGCTCCTCTCAACAGTCCAGAGAGCTTGAATATTAGACTGGCTATGGACTGTTATCCCCATGCAGAGGAAGAAAAACAAAACAAAAAAAAGAAAAACCAAACCTTCAGAATCTGATGAACACTTATAAAAATTATCTCTTATGTATCTTTCCCTTAATCCCAGTTCCTAATACCAAAAGTAACTAATTCTAATCCGTAAACATGCTTATCAAAATATGTATGTATAATGCTGAGGGAAAGGGACTGGAATGAAATTTTGTAACTTAAAAATATGTATGTGTCTATGGATGAAAATTAATAAAGAAAAAAGATAAAAAAGAAACAACAGATACTAGTGAAGGAACAAAATGAGTATAGTGATACAAGAAATCAAATAGAATTCCTATACTAGGAAGTTAACAACTTAATTGAAGCCAGAAACTTTTGATTTACATTCCCTAAAGTATTGAAACATACATATACACACAAAACACATATAGTATACTCTGTCTCTATGTATTTTTCTCTATCTCTGTCTGTATTAAAGGTAGATATAGGTATAGGTATGGATGCATAGATAGACAACAGTTACATACATACATATATTTTCCATATACAGATATGTATATTTGTAAATATATACATATATGAACATATACATATACATACATATCTACATCTATTTTCACACACTTTCTAATTACCCATTGAGAAATCAATTTGAAAATATGTAAGGGGATTTAAAAAGGTAACATAAACCAGGAAAGAAAAGAAATTTTTTCCATTGCTCATGTTTAATATAAAGGCAAGTTGAAAAATTTCACAATAACTAATCTAAACATATCAGCTATCCTTTGATTATCTATAAGTATATGTACTTTTAGGAATGTATTACATAATATTGCATAAGTATATATATTTATGCTTAAGTATGTTAAGTACCTATAACTTACATTATAAAAGGATATATAAATTTTATAATTATATAAAGGGCATTGTCAAACATATGCAAGTGTCTGTTCATACATTCATACTTAAAGGATGTTAAATACAGAGTGCACATTTGTATATGGAAGCAATAAGGCATACAATAGCACAAAGTCTATTACATATGCCTGCCTTTATTCAGTACAATCCCAATACAACATGTAATGTGTGATATTGCACAAGTAACAACCATTAGGAACTTCAGTTTTCTTATAAAATATAAAATGAGAGAATAGATTAGATCTCCTTTGAAATCCCTTCTAATTTTAGATCTATGGACCAGCATCTTCATGATCCTATGCCTGTATTACTCCTTTTTTTAGGCTTTTGCAAGGCAAATGGGGTTAAGTGGTTTACCCAAGGCCACACAGCTAGGTAATTGTTAAGTGTCTGAGACTGGATTCGAACCCAGGTACTCCTGACTCCAAGGCCGGTGCTTTATCCACTATGCTACCTAGCTGCCCAAGCCTGTATTACTTCTCAGATTCAACCTTTACTATGTTCATAATATGTATTACAACAATTTATTCAACTCTTGAAATTATTATGAGGCAGCATGGAATGCAGATAGAACTCTGTACTGGTTCTGAGAATCACAATCTGATTGTGTGATTGTCAGTCAAATTATTTATGCTCTTACTGTTTTAAGGGTGTCTCCATTTTCTGCTTGGGTGAAGACTATTTCTTTGCTTGGAATTTCCCTAACACATTCACATCACAGATCCAGTCCTTCCTTATCCTCATCTAAATTCTATTCTCAAATTATTACAATGATTAAATAAAATCAATTAATCTAAAGCATGAATATTAGCAATTGTTGGTAATGTCATAAATGGATCCAACAAATGTGTACGTTGTGAAAGTACACTGAGGGATTAAAGAGTTTATTAGAAA
Source organism: Macrotis lagotis (assembly GCF_037893015.1). NCBI lineage: Eukaryota > Metazoa > Chordata > Mammalia > Peramelemorphia > Peramelidae > Macrotis > Macrotis lagotis. The sequence goes on along the minus strand of NC_133666.1, from coordinate 431,167,788 downwards.
GAAGAGGAAGGAGATAGAGGAGAGAGGAATGTGTGATTTATTTTGCTCAGGTCCATGGTAAACAATAATGAAAAATAACTCCTGTGATATCACAGAAGAATGGGTGTGGAGGTAAATGATTTGCTAAGTCTTGTCCAGCACTTACTCAGTGCAATTGAATACCGTCTTTCTATTATCCTTGAGGATAAAATGTGGTCAGGAAATCTATTCCTATTTCCTACTGTGAATGAATAATGTCAAGAATATTTTGCAGTGTATTATAGTTCACTATATATTCTTTATCCCATGATATAACTGATGGATGTATATTGGTAAATAATCATAATAAGCCTTTTGTGGCATTGTAAAAGTTTTAAGAGGCATAATTCTAGGTAATTTAGCCATTTTATTAATAATGCTTGCATTTTAACTAAAAAGATGATCATTTGACTGTTATTTTCTTATCTCAAAGACAATTAAGGTGATAGGTTCATGGTTTATATGTCCATTGGAAGAGAATGGTGTGCAGGGTTGTATGCACAGCTTGTGTTCAGGGTTGTGAATACAGCTCCTAGTTCATCCACACCTGCTGCTTCAACATTTGCCTGTCACCAAAGGACTGAGTAATGGTAAGGTGGTGTGATAGGTGTCTTTTGATGCATGAGTAAATTGAATTTAAGTGAGGCAGAGTGGCACAAATTCAACCTCATACTTTATTTCAAACTCATCATAATCTAGCATGGCAAGACAGAATCAAGACAACTAATGATTGCTCTAGATGTAATGGATGACCTTGGCATCTTTGATGTCTAACCAAACTCCAAGCACTCCACAGAACTTAATTCAGCTGCCTTCATGGCCATTGGAATGAAATGTTCTCATCCATCCATTTCACCAGAGGAAGACTTCACCCCCCCCACACACACACACGCATACACACAACTTACCAAGGGTTTGAGACTCCTTTGATTATTCTCAACCTGGTTTATCCCACCTGCCAAAATGGCTTACTAGGGTATGACTGCTGTGCTTGCTACAGTTTATTGGAGTCATAGGCGAGAATTAGTTGACTCAGGCAGATGTCAACAGTGAAAAATAGCCCTGAAAAGGACTCAGCAGTCCTCACACCTGAGGTCCTTAACATACCCTATACTCCAAACAGATGGTGAATGCATATGAAATTCAGTTTTATGCAGACAGTAACAAATCAAAGTGATTTTATGATACCCTGAAGGCTATTGATTGGTCAAAGACCTAAAGTGCATCTCAACTACTCGGTGCTGATGATTACACATTGATTAACATCAGGGACATGATCCTAGAGAGATGGACTGAGCACTTCTATAGGCTTCTTAAAAGACCCTCATCAATGAATGCAGAAGCCATTGACAGTTTACCTCAAGTTGAAGTCGCTAGTTGAAATTCCAACTGAAGAAGTGGTTTTGAATGCCATTAGCCTCCTTTCAAGTGGCAAAGCATCTGATGCTGGTTCAATTCCAGATGAGATTTACAGAGTGGGGGGGAGGGTCATTGCTCATCCAAAAGCTGACTGAAAGTTTCCAGGTCATATGACATGAAGATATTATCCTTTGACAACCACAGGGGTATTTCTCTTTTATTCACTGCTGGTAAGATTCTGGTCACAGGACTTCTCAATAGGCTGATTCTTCACCTAGAAGATGGTCACCTCCCTGACAGTCAGTGTGGCTTTGGAAGGGGTAGAGGAATAGTTGATATGGTGTTTGCTGCCCATCAACTCCAGGAAAAATGCCAGGAACAGAACAGAGTCCTATTTACAACATTTGTAGATCTGACTGAGGCCTTTAATAGTGTCAGTCATAGGGCTTATGGAAAATTATGTCAAAATTTAGTTGCCTGGAGAAGTTCATCAGTATTGTACATTAATTTCATGACACCATGCATGCCTGGGTTCTGGGTAGTGGATGATGCTTTCGAGATTTTCTGTTCACCAATGAAGTGAAATAAGGATGTTTCCTTGTTTCCATGCCTTTTAGAATGATATTTTCAACCATGTTATCATACACCTTCAATGAGGATGAATATGACATCAAGTTCAGTTACTGCATGGATGGCAAATTCTTCAACTTGAAACGACAACAAGCCAAGACCAAAGTATGAGTGTTCCTACATGATCTTCTGTTTTCAGATGATTATGCACTCAATGTAGTCTCTGAAGCTGGGATGCAGCAAGTATGGATCTCTTGCTGTTTGTGCTAATTTTGGTCTAACAATACCAAGAAAAGACAGGTACTCCCTCTCAGTCTGTACCACACCATCCACATGTGGAAACATTGATTATAGCAAAAGGAGAAGTTCTGAGGACAAGGTAAGTAGACAAGTTCACTTACCTTGACAATGTCCTTTCCAAGGAGGTACATTGACAGTGAGGTTGACACACTCTCATTGCCAGAGCTAGTTCGGTATTTGGGAGTCTCTGAAAGAAAGTATGGGAGAGAAGGGGTATTAGGCTTGACTATCAAATTGAAGTTCTACAGAGCCATTGTGTTGACCTCATTGCTGTGAAACCCAGAAAATCTACCAGAGCCATGTCAGGAAACTGAATCACTTCCATTTAAATTGTCTTAGGAAGATTATGAACATCACCTGGCAGGAGAAGATACAGACACTGAAGTCCTTTCTCAAGCTAAACTGCCAAGTATTCAAATGTTAATAACAGAGAGTGCAACTATAAGGGGCTAGACATATTGGAATGCCAGAAGTACACTTGCTGAAAAGCCATTTTATGGAGAATTCATACAGGGATGTGCTCACAAGGGGTTCAGAAGGAGCGATATCAGGAGATCCTGAAAGTCTCTCTCAAGAACTTTAGTATTAATGCATCATGGGAGATATTGGCACAAGAACCACACAGTACAGCATATGACATGAAGATATTATCCTTTGACAACCACAGGGATATTTCTCTTTTACTCATTGCTGATAAGATTCTGCTAACAGGACTTCTCAATAGGCTGATTCTTCAATGAGGGTACTGCACTCTATAAGAAGTACAGAACTGAAGCATCTCAAAAGAGACATAATGCAACACCTGGATGTTCACATGGACTATGTCTGATCTGTGGTAGAGCATTCTGAACTCCTATTGGTCCTATCAGTCACAGTTGGATTATAATTTGTCTCAAACACAGTGGTGTCATTTTGGTCTTCTTTGATAATTAAGGACAAGAACCAACAAACCAATCAATTCTGGTTAACAATTAATGAGAGAATAAATATTATAATGAGGGACCATACCTATTCAAATGAATTTTGATTATGTCATTTAATTCTGTTAATTCTGTTTGGGGTAACAAGAATATATGCTCACTCAAACCTGAGCAGAGCACAATTACTTCAAAGACTTTATTCTCATCCAAACCTGAGCAGAACACAATTATTTCTCCACATGATTGGCATCTGATAGAGGAGAAAGTTAACTCAACATTTACGAGGTCTTAAAATGAAGATAATAGAAAAAGGTGGGAATCTGAGATTCCCCAGATCATTGGTTATTAATAATCATTTATTTCACCTAATCTTGCTATTTCCCAACCTGAAAATATTTTCAACATATTACTCTTTTTTTCAAAAAAGTATTTATTTTCATCCATATGCATGTATATATTTTTAAGTTACAAAATTTCCTTCAACCCTGCCTTCCCATCCCCACTCCCCTCAGTGGCAAAGAGTCAGATTAACATTGTACATAATATTTTAGATTAATATGTTTACATATTAGTCATTTTCATTATAAGGAATTAGGATTAAGGGAAAGAGATACATAAGAGATAATTTTTATAAGGTGATCATCAGATTCTGAAGGAATAGTTTTTCTTTTTTCTTTTGTTTTGTTTTGTTTTTCTTCCTCTGGACAGGGATAATATTGTCTATTGCCATTCTAATAGGGTTGCAACTCTCTGAACTGCTGAGAGGAGCTGCTTCCATTAAGGTTGATCATCTCACAGTGTTATTATTAATGTGTATATTGTTCTCTTGGTTCTGCTCCATTCAATCAGCATCAGATCCCATAAGTCATTCCATGCTTCTCTAGAGTTCTATCATTTATGGTTTCTTATAGAACGATAGTATTCCATAGTATTCAAGTACTATAACCTGTTTAGCCATTCCCCAATTGATAGGCATCCCCTCAATTTCCAATTCTTTGCCACTACAAAAAGAGCTGCTATGAATGTTTGGAACATGTAGAACTTTTCCCATTTTTAAAAATAATTTCTTTTGGATATAGAATTGGAATTGCTGGATCAAAGGGTAAGAACAGTTTTATTGCTCTTTGGGCATAGTTCCATTTAGCTCTCCAGAAATGTCGGACCTGTTCACAACTCCACCAGCAATGCATCAATGTCCCAATTCTCCCACAACCTCTCCAATGTTGATCTTTTCCCATTTTTTCTCATCTTGACCAATCTGATTTTCTAATCAATAATGATTTGGAACATTTTTTTTCATATGATTATACAAAGCTTTAATTTCTTCATTTGAAAACTGTCTATTCACATCCTTTGACCATTTATTAACTAGAGAATGACTTGTAATTTTATAAATTTCATGCAATTCTCTATATACTTTAGAAATGAGACCTTTTTCACATATTCCTTTTAAAGTGACATATTAAAAAATTAATTTGGTCATTTTTCTGAAATGTCTTCTCTTTAAATTTAACATTCTTCTTTTTGATATTTGCTGTCTGCCTAGCATTTGTTCCTCATCATTCATGGTGAATATTTTCTGCCAAGGACCATTTGCATATTTATAATATCATTCACCTCTTACATTTGATTAAACATTTAAATTTTTGTTTGTTTGTTTGTTTTTTGCAAGGGAATGGGATTAAGCAAGTTGCCCAAGGTCACACAGCTAGTAATTATTAAGTGTCTGAGACCGGATATGAACCCAGATCCTCTTGACTCTAGGGCCCAGTGCTCTAGCCACTTTACCACCTAGCTGCCCCTGGGTCCTAAATTTATTGAATTTTTAGTCTATACCTGAAGTCACCATGGTATCATTTGAGGAAATCATTTGACTTATTTTCTCTTCCTGGTAATTATATGCAAAAGAAAAAAAGTCATTTTACTCTTTCTCTTTTGAAAATTTCAAGTTTTGTGTGGTTTTATTTTTTCTCTCACTGAAAAAAATCTTAAGAAATGATTTGATAAGCAAAAATAAACCTTTTTATTCTATCTCTTTAGTTCAAATTATTTATACACTGAATTTAATAAATTGCTTTAGGTAGATTGAATGTTTTCTGGTGATAAGGTATAAGAAAGATAACTAATTTTTTATTAAAATAGATTAGAATTCTTTTGTTTATTTTAAGAAATAGTTAGGCATTGCTACTCTCTCTCATAGGATTTAATACTGAAAGGGAACTTTGAAATTATACAGTTCAAACTTTTTAAATTTGAGAGGAGGAAACTGAGTTCTAGAGAGGTTAAATGACTTAAACACTGATCACACAGGTATTGAATAGCAGACCCAGAATTTCCAAAAAGTCATATGGTTTTAATTGCTATCAGTATTTTATTCCCCAGCTTTATCCACTATTATTTACTTTAGCTCAATAATAATTTACCTGAGTAACCCCAATGATTATTAAGGTATTGAGGGTTTAGTTATGCTTTGGGAAAGTTTCCATTTTTGCATGATTAATATACTTCATCTAGAAACCTGGAAAAATATCCTCATTGCAAATAATTCTAAATCTGTACCTTCAAGTACCTAGGTGAAAATAATACTTAAAAATTGTTTTATTGAAAATTTATATAAAGGAAGAGAGTTATTAAATGTAAAGTCCTTAGGTTCAAAGATGATGATGATGATGATGGTGATGATAATAATAATAATAATAATAATAATAATGGTGTCGATCAAAAAGATGCATTAAATGTTACCTGTGGTGCTGGTATTATTGTAAGTTATACAGATACATAAAAATAAAAATTAAACTAAATTAAATTAAAAAGATTTCCATCTTCAAGGTATTAACATTCTAATGTAAGCAATAATATGCCACATTATAGTATACATTGACATAAATATATATACATGTATGTACACATATATACAAGATATATACAAAGTATTTTTAATATAATGCAACCTTTAAGGGGAAGATTACAAATGTTGAAAAGATCAGGAAAGACATTGTGAAGAAGAAAGTACTTGATTTGAGCTTAAAATGGTATGGATGGTTTTGTAACCCTTTGGTCATAGATCTAAATTGTTTTGTGAATGAATGGATCAGTTCATAACTCCACCAACATCAAATTACTGCTTCACTTTTCCTACATCCCCCTCCAAATTTGTCATTTCATTCTCTGCCATAGTATTAAATCTGATAGATGTGGGATCTCTTCAATTTATTTTCTAGATCATTGATTTCTCTTGTGAGATTTTTCACATTTTCCTTGTATTTTTTTCATCATTTTTATTTTCTTTTCTTGTTTCTTGATGTTTCATGAAGTCATTAGTCTCCAATTGTCCTGAATTCTTTTTTCAGTGAACTTTTATATCAGTTTATTTCCATTTCATCAGTTCTGCTTTTTATGGAATAACTTTCATCAGTATCTCTTTTCCCATTTTTCCAACTTTGTTTTTTAAATATTATTTTTATCAGCATTTTCTGCCTATTTTAGTAAGCCATTGTCTTTTCATAACTTTCTTACTTTGCTTTCAATTCTTTGTGTAATTTTTCTCTCTTTTATTTTGAAAATAATTTTTATCTCTTCTAAAGTTACTTGTTGGATGTGTCCAAATCATATTTTTCTTTGAGTTTTGCTTATAAACTATTTTCATTTCATTATCTTCTGAATTTGTGTCTAGATCTTCCCTGTCCAACATTTTAGATTTTTTAAAGACCAAATCCTTTTCTAAATCTTTTTTTTAATTTTATTTATTGAAGGCAATGGGTTAAGTGACTTGCTCAAGGTCACACAAATAGACAATTATTAAGTGACTGAGTCTGGATTTAAACTCAGGTCCTCCTGACTCCAAGGCTTGTGCTCTATCCTCTGCGCCACCTAGCTGCCCCCTACCAAGTTCTTTTTGTAATTATCTGCTTATTTTTTCCCCATCTTATTTATTGATTTGGAACTCTCAAACTTCAGTCTTTTTCACATTGTTGTTTTCAGAGACAGGTCTGGAGTTTAGTATGATTCATTGATTTCAGGTGGTACAATCTGAGGAGAGGTGTGGAGAGTGCTCTCCTATCTGTACTCTGGCTCTTAACCATGGACTAGTAGTGATATTCCTTCTTCCACTTCTTTTTGACTGAAAATAGTTCTCTCTTTTCTTGTACTATGACCCAGAAGTGGGTAGAGACAAGGGCATTGCCAAACAGCAACTAGTCCTGAATCCAGAGATAATGAAGGGGAACCTTTACAGGCTCCTTCTGATCAGTTACCAGGTCCCCTTATCATCTTTGCTGCTGCTGCTTCTATTTCCAGCATTTAGTTCCTCCACTGGTGAGGGTCAACCTCCATCTTTATGTCACAGATCTTCTTTCTAACATCATTAGTTATCTTGGGATGGAGCAAGGTCTCACTCATTGTTTTATTGACTGATATTTCACAATTCAATTTGAGGTATAATTTTAAATTTTTTTGGAGGGGAATCCTGAGAGGTCTCAGATAAGTTAACTCTTCCAATTTCAAATATATGATTTTTTTAATTACAAGACATCTCTCATAATGTAACAAAAACAACTAATTGAAACTCTAGATCAAAATATAAGTGTCAATCACAAATGTTATTAGAAAATAATTTGAATGATCATCCAGGCTAATGGTATCAAACTCAAAAAGAAATTGGAGCTACTAATTCATACTTAAAATTGTTGTGGCCTGAATATTACCTTAATTTTAAAATGTAATATTATCTATGTTTTATTATGTCTTTATTCTATTATATATTTTCCACATATACCTTAATCATATTTTTGGAGCACACAGGATTGTTTTGGAGTGCAGATTATTCTCCTTTGACCTAACCCAATCCACTCAATTTACAGAAGAGGAAACTATAATCTAAAAATAAGAAGGGGTAACCCAAGATCACAATATTATTATTAATCCTAGACACCCTGAAATCAGAACTGAAGTCCTCTGACTACTAATGTTGTACTATTTCCACTACACCAAAATCAATTAAAAATTACCAAGTCCTATAACTATTTCCTGGAATTAAACCAAACATATGGAATCAGATCCTGATTTTGCCATTTACTTTCTACTTATGGAGCTTTGAGAAAATCATATAAATTTTCTTAGACACAAATGGAAATTTATCTCATCATTTATCTTCTGGAGAAAATTATATTTCTAACTATTGTTATTCAGTTTAATGAGTAAGGAAATAATTCAGATGATACAATATAATAATTCAAATCATCTAAAGAATATTTTTTGAATAATTTTTTGAAGTTTGACAAAAACACTTGAGGTAAAATAAGATTAAAATTCCATCAAATTGAATTGTTCCCTACCCAATTACTTCCATTTGAATGAAGAAATCGATAATATTCTGTTCATCAGACAAGTAATTTCTCTGTTGCTTCTTAAACTCTTTACACTCAATAGAAAGCAGTTAATACTATTCTAATAAATTGCTGTATTGTTCAGTTATAGATTTTCTTTCCATAGGTCTAAATAAGTACCTAGACTTTGCTTTAAAGATTAACCATGGGGAATAATAATTGCTCCTTATTATCCATATTACTAACTATATTTTAATGTAGGAAACCCACAATTTGATATTAGATGACTATAAAATAATTGATTATTTTATCTGACTGGTGTATTATTCAAATAAATTAATATTTTAATGAGCTTCATTTTTTCACTTATAAACTGAGATAGAAAGATAAGAATAACTTTTTTGTTCTCTCTAACTTCTAAATTTTATGATTCTAAGTTCAGTTTTTTTTAAATCTTAGTCTTTAGGGGCATAACTAGCATGCAGGATGCTGTCATTCTAATTCAATGGTAATTCAGATTTTTCTGGCCTTATAAAATCACAACTGTAAACACAGAATTTCTAATTTAGGAAAAAATGTTCAATCTTTTATAAATAAATGTCCTCTTCAACATACTTGCAAAATAGTCATCCATTTTTTTTTACTTCTAGAGAAGATGAACTTATGACCTCCTAAGGCAGTATAATCCATTTTAGTAGTTCTAATTACTGATTTTTTTTCCTCATATGAATCCTAAGTTTTCCTCTTTGCCACTTCAATTTTTGCTCCTTGTCTTCTAATAGCCATGTTGGATATGATAAACATTTAAATACTCAAAGAAAATGATCATTTCTCAAATTTCTTTTTTTTCCTGTAAGGAGCAAAGGATAGAATATTGGAACTGGCATCTAGGAGACCTGAGTTCAAATCCAACTTTAAAAACTAGCTATGTGATCCTGGGCAAGTCATTTAATTTCTCTTTAGTCTGTTTCTTCATCTATTAAGTAGAGACAAGTAGAGAGATTTTTCAGAATTGTGAGGAAGAAATGTGAAAAAACTTATAAAGCACTTTACAAGTCTTAAAAGTATTGTATAGTCACCAGTTGTTATTCTATCCTCGTGACCTTCAAAAACTAGATAAAGAGAAATTTGCTTCATTCTGGATTGTTTCCAATTTATAAATGTCCTTCCTAAAATCTAAAATCAGACATACAGAGTTTGACATAACATACTTGATGTAGTCTGAATGGAACAGATTAGAGTAGAAGGCTAATTTACTAATTCTCCACACTAAATCTCTTCTAATGTAGGAAAATTCAGTGAGTCAGTGAGTTGAATAATCAGTCAATAACTATTTATTAAGTGTCAGAAGTATCAAAATGCAGAGAGATCAAGAAGGATGAAGAAGTAGATAAAGGCTGTTGGATCAGACAATCAAGTGACTCTATAAACTTTGGAAATAGAAATTTACATTGAGTGATGATGTTGGAAGTCAGACTGTAGAGCATCAAAAAGACTGAGATGATAGGAAGTAGAAGTACCTATTGTAAATGACCTTCACAAATAGTTTATTCTCAAAAGACACAAGAAAGATGGAATGTTACTTAGCCAGGGTAGATGTAAGGGGTTTTAGAATATAGGGGAAATACTAATAAATTTGTAAGCATAGGGAAGCAGCTAGTGGAGCAGGAGAGACTGGATGGTTGCTGTCCTTCATGCTTTTTTTTTCTTTTTTTTCAAATAAAGATGTGATTTATTTTGAGTTTTACAATTTTACCTCCAATCTTTCTTCCCTCCCCCCACCCCCCACAGAAGGCATTCTGTTAGTGTTTACATTGGTTCCATGTTATATATTGATCTCAGTTGAATGTGATGACAGAGAAATCATATCCTTAAGGAAGAAAAATAAAGTATGAGATAGTAAAATTACATAATAATATAATGCTTTTTTTTCTAATTTGATGGTAATAGTCTTTGTTTAAGGTCCATGATTCTTTCTCTGTTTACAGAAGGTATTCTCCATTGCAGATAGTTCCAAATTGTCCTTGGTTGTTTCACTGAGGGGATGAGCAAGGCCATCAGGGTTGATCATCACCCCCATGTTGCTGTTAGGGTGTACAATGTTTTTCTGGTTCTGTTCATCTCACTCAGCATCAGTTCATGAGGTGTTGTTCTAATCTAAGTTTCTTCCATACTAACTTTCAATTTTTCCAACGGTTTTTTTTTTATCAGAGAGAGTTTTTATCCCAATAGCTAGACTCTTTGGGTTGATCAAACAACAGATTACTATAATCATTTCCTGATATTGCACCTAGTCTATTCCACTGATCCATGACTCTATTTCTAAGGCCTGTACCAGACAGTTTTGAGAACTGATGCTTTATAATATAATTTTAGATCTATTAAAGTTCCACCTTCATTTGAACATTTTCATTGAATCCCTGGAAATTCTTGACTTTTTATTTCTCCATATAAATTGACTTACAACTTTTTCAAACTCATTAATTTATTGGAATTTTGATCGGTAGGGCACTAAACAAGTAGTTTAGTTTTGGTAGAATTGTCACTTTTATTATATTAGCTTGACCTATCCAATGAGCAGTTGATGTTTACCCAGGTGCTTAAATCTGATTTTATTTGCATGAGAAGAGTTTTGTAATTGTTTTCAAAAAGTTTTTGAGTCTGACTTAGCAGGCAGACTACCAGGTATTTTATTTTGTCTGAGATTACTTTGAATGGGTTTTCTCTTACTAGCTCTTTCTGCAGTATCTTGTTAGTCATATATAGAAATGTTGAGGATTTATGAGGATTTATTTTATATCCTGCTACTTTGCTAAATTTGCTAATTATTTATAGTAGTTTTTTATATGACTTTTTGGGATTCTCTAGGTATACCATCATATCATCTGCAAAGAGTGAGAGTTTTGTATCCTCCTTCCATATTCTAATTTCTTCAATTTCTTTTTCTTCCCTTATTGCTGAGGCTAACATTTATAATATGATTATTGAATAGTAGTGGTGATAATGGGCATCCGTGTTTCACCCCTGATTTTACTGGGAATTCCTCAAGCCTATCCCCATTGCATATAATGCTTGTTGATGGTTTCAAATAGATACTGCTTATTATTCTAAGGAAGAAACCATTTATTCCTACACACTCTCTAGTGTTTTTATTAGGAATGGGTGCTGTATTATATCAAAAGCTTTTTCAGCATCTATTGATATGATCAAATGATTTCTGATAGGTATGTTATTGATATAATTAATTATACAACAGTTTGCCTAATATTGAACCAACCCTGCCTTCTTGGGATAAATCCTACTTGATCATAACATATTATCCTTTTGATAACTTGTAATCTTTTTGTTAAGATTTTAATTTAAGACTTTTGCATCTATATTCATCGAGGAGATAGGTCTATTATTTTCTTTTTCTGTTTTAACACTTCCTGGTTTAGGTATCAGCACCATATTGGTGTCATAGAAAGAGTTAGGCAGAGTTCCATGTTCCACTATTTTTCCAAAGAGTTTTTATAGAATTGGAAACAATCGTTCCTTAAATGCTTGGTAGAATTCACTTGTGAATCCATCTGACCCTGGAGATTTTTTCCTTAGGGAGTTCAATAATGGCTTGTTGAATTTCTTTTTTCTGAGATGAGATTATTTAGATTTTTAATTTCCTCTTATTTAATCCGGGCAAATTATATTTTTGTAAATATTCATCCATTTCACTTAGATTGTCAAATTTACTGGCATAGAGTTGGGCAAAATAATACCGAATTATTACTTTAATTTCTTCCTCTTTGGTGATGAGTTCACCTTTTTCATTTATGATACTAGCAATTTGGTTTTCTTCTTTCTTTTTTTTTCATCAAATTGATCACAGGTTAATCAAGTTTATTGTTTTTTTCATAAAACAAGCTCTTGGTTTTATTTATTAGTTCAATAGTTTTCTTGCTTTTTATTAATTTCTCCTTTAATTTTTAGAATTTCTGGGGCGGCTAGGTGGCATAGTGGATAAAGCACGGGCTTTGGAGTCAGGAGTACCTGGGTTCAAATCCAGTCTCAGACACTTAATAATTACCCAGCTGTATGGCCTTGGGCAAGCCACTTAATCCCATTTGCCTTGCAAAAACCTAAAAAAAATTAGAATTTCTAATTTGGTATTTAATTAGGGATTTGTAATTTGTTCTTTCTCTAATTTGCTTAGTTGCATATTTAGTTCATTGATTCCTTCTTTCTTTAATTTATTCATGTAAGTATTTAAAGATATAATATATCCCCTGACAGCCATCTTGAATGTATCCCATAGGTTCTGGTATGTTGTATCATTATTGTCATTATCTAGGATGAAATAATAATTCTTTTTATAATTTGTTGCTTGGTCCACTCATTCTTTAAAATGAGGTTATTTAGTTTCCAATTAGTTCTGGGTATATAAGTCTCTGGCCCAGTATTGAATATGATTTTTTATTTCATTATGATCTGAGAAAGATGTATTCACTATTTCAGCTTTTCTCCAATTGATCATTAGTTTTTAATGTCTTAGTACATGGCCAATTTTCGTATAAGTGCCATGCACTACAGGAAAAAAAGTATATTCCTTTCTATTCCCATTAAATTTCCTCCATAGGCTATCATATCTAGGTTTTCTAACAATCTATTTACCTCCTTAAGTTCCTTCTTGTTTATTTTATGATTCGATGTATATAATTTGAGAGCAGGAGGTTGAAGTCTCCCACTAGTAGAGTTTTACTATCTATGTCTTTCTGCAGCTCTTTCAACTTCTCGTCTAAGAATTTGGATGCTGTTCCAATGGGTGCATACTTATTTAGTATTGAAATTACTTTATTGTTTATGTTACCTTTTAGAAAGATATAGTTTCCTTCCTTATCTCTTTTAATAGTATCTATTTTTGCAGCTGCTTTGTCTGAGAAAAGGATTGCTATCCCTGCTTTTTTCACTTCAACTGAAACAGAATATATTGTGCTCTAACCTTTTACCTTTACTCTATATGTATCTCTCTGCTTCAAATGAGTTTCTTGTAAGCAGCATATTGTAGGATTCTGGTTTTTAATTCACTTGTTTTTAATTCACCCTTATGTTTTATAGGAGAGTCCATCCCATTCACATTCAAAGTTATAATTACTAATTCCTTATTGCCCTCCATGCTATCTTCCTTCTGTTTGTATTTCCCCCTTTTTTCCCTTTATTCATATTCCCCAGGTTTTTGTTTCTGAATACCACCACCTTCAGTGTGTTTGCCCTCTTATATCAACTCCCCTCCCCTTTTTCCCTTTTCCCTTTTCCCTTTTCCCCTTCTTCCCTTCCTTCTGTTAGTTCCCCTTTATCTCCCCCTTCCTGTCTTCCCCCCTTCTCCTTTTCCTCTTTTAATGTTTTAAAGGTAGATAAGTTTCTTAACTTGATTAAGTGTGTCTTTAATAAGTCTGATGAGATGAAGATTCAGATGGTTCTCACCTCCTCCCTTCTTCCACTCAAAAGCAATAGGTCTTTTGTACCTTTTGATGTAATGAGATTTACCCCATTAAAGCTCCCTTCAACCTCCCTTCTCTTTACTTCTTGAGGAGTTTTGAGGAGTTATTATTTTTAAATCATTCTATCTGTGTCACACAAAAGTTATGAGTGTCCATCAATTCTTGCTATGCATATTCTCTCTAATAGATTTACAATTCTATAGAATTATGAGACTCTTTCTCCCAAGTGGGTATACAGCCAATTTCATCTTACTGGATAGCAGTTTTATTTTACCTTTTCATGTGTCTCTTGATCCTCCTGTTTGATGTTCAAATTTTCTATTTAGCTCTGGTCTTTTCATCATGAAATCTTGGAAGTCTCCCATTTCATTAAATGTCCATCATTTTCCCTAGAAGAGAAGGTTCAGCTTTGCCAGGTAGTAGATTCTTGGCTGCATTCCAAGCTCCCTTGCTCTTTGGAATATCTCATTCTAGGCCCTTTGATCCCTTAATGATTCTGTGACCAGGTCCTGCGTAATCCTAACTGTGGCTCGTTGGTATTTAATATTTTCTTTCTGGTTGCTTGCAGGATTTTTTCTTTTATCTGATAGTCCTGGAATTTGGCCACAACATTCTTTGGTATATTCATTTTAGGATCTCCTTCTGGAGAGGATCAATGTATTCTTTCAATAACTATTTTGCCCTCTGGTTCCATGATATCAGGGCAATTTTCCATCACTAAATCCTGCAATATTATGTTGAGGCTTTTTTTCTCTTCAATGTTCTCAGGAAGGTCAATAATTCTCATATTCTCCCTTCTCAGTTGGTTCTGAAGGTCAGTGGTTTTGCTGATGAGGTATTTTACATTTTTTTTATTTTTTTGATCTTTTGGTTTTGTTTAACACAATCTTGATGTCTTAGGAAATTGTTAGTTTTCGACAATTCCACTATTTTTTTTTTAGTGGAGAAGATTTTTCTTCATTTATCTTTTGCAACTCTTTTTCCAGTTGGTCCATTCTATTTTTTTTTTTAGTTTTTGCAAGGCAATGGGGTTAAGTGGCTTGCCCAAGGCCACACAGCTAGGTAATTATTAAGTGTCCGAGGCCTGACCTGATCTCAGGTACTCCTGACTCCAGGGCCGGTGCTCGATCCACTGTGCCAACTAGCCGCCCTCTTGTCCATCCTATTTTTGAAGAACTTTTCTATTTTCCCAAATGTAGTTTTGAGAGAATCTGTTTTGCATTTGTTCACTTGAGGATTTGAGAGAATCATTTTCTTTTTTCGTTTGCCCAATTGAGGATTTGAGAGTCATTTTCTCTCTGCATTTGCCCAGTTAAAGATCTGAAAGTTTTATTCTCATTTTGTATTTGTCCAATTTTTTTTCCCAAGGATTTATTTTCTTGTTGAGTAGATGTTAATTTTCTCTTGAGTTTCTTTTCCAAATTTTTTCCAATTGATTTTTAAACTCCTCCCTGATTTCTTCAAGGAACTCTTTCTGGGCTGGAGATCAATTCATATATATTCTCCTCAGCAGTGCTAGATCTCTCTGGGTTAGAAGCTGTCACTTCTAAGTATTTCTCCATGGGTCTCCCTTTTCTATGGCCTTTATTCATCTTGTGTTGTGGGGGTGGGAGGAGCTGGCTCTCAGAGGTTTGCTTTTGAGGATCCTAGAGGCTTTGTTCATTTGGCTTAGTAATTTCAAGGGTCAGCCAGTATAGGGTTATGTTTGCTTTCTCTGGAGTGAGGTCCTCAGCAATAGGGAATGAGTTGACCTTGAAAATTGGACTGGTCCCTGGGGGATGGAGTTATTCTCTTTCCATTGAGTGAACTCTGTTGCCCATACCTTAGCCTGAGGAGGTGGGGGGCTGTTTATTATTTGTTCTGGGCAAAGTGATCCAAGGAAAATATGGAGCTCAGGTCCCTTGCCTAGCTGGTCGTTCTCCAGGTGTGCTCTGAGACTCTGTTCTGGAACTCACCCTCCTGTAGCTCTTCTTGCCCTGGCCACAGACGCTCAGCTAAAGCTGGATCTTGCACCTGCCACTCACTGAAGTCTCTGTGGCTGAGGCTTACCCTCTGGCCTCCCCCAGCTGCTGTCCCCAGTGCTGATCCTTTGCTCTCCTCTCCTGGTTCAACCTGAGACAGACCTTGGTAGGTATTCTCCTAGCTTCTCTTTCTGGTTTTTTTTAAGGTTTTTTGCATGGCAAATGGGGATAAGTGGCTTGCTCAAGGCCACACAGCTAGGTAATTATTAAGTGTCTGAGACCAGATTTGAACCCAGGTACTCCTGACTCCAAGGCCAGTACTTTATCCACCACGCCACCTAGCTGCCCCTTTCTGGGTTTTCTTGATTGAATTTCTATTAAGAGGTTTCTCTCATGTTATTTCTGAGGGGGAAAGAGAGAGAGCACCTATCACAGTGTCTGTCTTCTCTCCACCATCTTGGCTGGAAGTCCTGTCCTTCATTCTCAAAGAGCACCATAATGACATCAATATGATAGAGTTAAGTTACAGTGTGTCTAATTGTGGCTGATCAGACCAAAGGATTCAGAATGCTCTACCACAGGTTGGGTACAAATAGTTCATGTGAACATATGTGGTAAATTCCTTAAATCTGTGAATCTTACATTTCTTTTGAGCTTCAATTTTGCATTGCTTTTAGAGGACAGAATCTTCTGTTGTGAGGGTTCATCATGTTGGGAGGTTCTATACCACTGTCTTGTAATCACTTCCAGAGTTCTTCAGAGACTTGGAGAGAGTCATTGCATTGCATTGTCCTATAAAATGTCGTTTAGGCTATCATACATTTGTCATTCAGATAAGATGACCAGATCATTGGTGTTACATTCTCTGCAGTAAAGTTTGAATGCTTTAGAGTTTAGTTTGAGAAAAGAATTCAATGTACTTTATCCTGCCAGTGAATCTTCAGAATCTTCCAAAGACAATTCAAATGGATGCAGTTCAGTTTCTTGGAATTCCTAGGGTTGGAATACTGTCCAGATTTCACAGGCATACAATATTTCTGTACACTTTCAGTTTGGCAATCAGGTTAATATATTTTCTCTCTCACACATTTCTTTGGAGCCTTCCAAATACTAAGCTATCTCTGATAATACATGTATCAACTTTTTTTATCAACATATCCATTCCTGAAAAAGTATGCTGCCAAGGTAAATGAATCTATCCATAGTTTTCAAACCTTTTTTGCAGTAAACTGATAGTTCTATGAATTAATATGTGAGCTGGCTGGTGGAACACCTGTGTTTTCTTGGTGTTGCTTGGCCAAAGTTAGCACAGCAGCAGAAAACTGATCCAAACTTAGCCTTAGATGATGCACAATCATTTGCAAACCAAAAATCATGCATCAATACTCAATTTATTTTGGTCTTGGCTTGTAGCCTTTTCAAGTTGAATAATACCTTCAGTATGGCACCTGACCTTAATGCTGTCTACAAAATTATTGAAAGAGTTTGACAATATTGCTGAAAACATCGTGTTAAAAAATATGGGTGCAAGTGCATTGCCTTGTATCACTTCACTGCTTACTGGGACAGTGTGATAGCATCATACATTATCCAGAATTTGGGCAAGCATGCCATCATAAAATTGATATACAATAGTGATGAACTTCTCTAAGCAATCAAAATTTGACATCCTTGGTCAGATCCACACATTGCTCATAGATCTTTGTTCTGCTCATGGCATTTTTACTGAAATTGGGCAGTAAATACCATCTAACCTTTCCTCAGTCTTTTCTGAAGCCACAATGATTCTTCCAGGTGAAGGGTCAGCCAGCAATGATTAAGGGAAAGACCCCTTAATTTCCTTTACCTTAATATAGACAATTGAGTCATTCATGAAGACTTGAGGGACAATCTCCTTTTGCCAAATAATTCAGAAAATTTATTTTGTTTGAGAATTGGACATACCGCTTTGTATATCTCAGTTCAAATAGAACCAGCACTAGGTGCTTTCTTTGCCAGAGGAGACGAGTCTAATGACCTTAAAATCTTCTTCAGTTGGAAGTTTAACTAGAGAGGAATTGATTTCAACATTAATAAACAGTGAGTAGTTTCAGCATTGATTAATGATGGTCTATAGAAAACTCTTTGGAAGCATTCAATGCATCTCTCTAGAATCATATTCCTATCACTAATCAGTGGGACTCCAAAAGGACTAATTAGTTGAGATTACCATATGTATTTGGTCCATAGATAGCCTTTAAGAGCATCATAAAACTCATTACTGACAAATGAATTTCAACTACCTTCTTGCTGAATTAAAA